>NW_016181033.1:0-6465 GCF_001687245.7 Rhagoletis zephyria | reverse complement strand
GGGGAAAATCGTTGATTTCGCTACAGCCTCGAAATTTTGACGAAAATTTCATGAAGTATGCAGTTTAAAAATTTTGATCAACATTTTTTAAGATCAGGGACTGAGAACAATAGGTATTATCGAAACTAAATGTCTTTTCGTATGGTTTGTTCCCATTAACGCGTCAAAACCAAAACCAAAATGAGAACAAAACTGTCGAGAACGTTCTCAATGTTAATTATATAAGACAAAACCATGTGGAACGTTTCCGAAGCGAACAAAATGCAAACAATACTTTGAAGAATATTTTTAAGATAACAAATTAGGAACAAAACTCTCCGGAATGTTTTGGCAAAGAACAGAAAGGGAACAAAAGTCTAAGGAACTTTCTATCGAAAAACAATTCGCAAACTAAAGTCTCAAGAATTTTCTTATTGAGAACGGAACAGGAACAAATATTCGCGAAGAAAGGAAGCACGAACAAAATTTTTCTCTTAGCTGGCCATTAATTTTAAATGATTGAATATTAAAATTAATCAAAAACCAGTAAGAAAGTCTAAGTTCGGGCGGAGCCGAACATTAAATACCCGGCGCAAGTATTAAATATATGTTTTCCACCTTTCCGAAAGCTACCGCTACATGATAAGCCGGNGTGTATAAATTTTAAGTAAACTAGCGTCCTTAAATTTCAAAATATCATTTTCAAAAGGTTTCGGAGAAGAAGGGGAGGCAGGTCATTGAATTCTCTGATCTTTGTTCTCTCAAGTTGGGTCAATATGAATCAATTAGCGAAATTCAGTTAAATATTAGGTGATAGATAGGAAGTGACTAGAATACCAAATTAGAAACCGCGGTGACAGCGTGGCTGCACATGAAAATCCAATCAGGGTGGTACGGATATGCTATTCAGCTTGATAATGAATGTTTTAGGGTCGCTAGTTAGATTGATCCATGAATCCATGAAGGAGGAGGACAATAAAAGAAAGTTTCTCAGCATTTTTGGCTCAGACGTACGAGAGTGAATCAGCCACGTTAGCTGTCCTTCAACAGATTTCTTAGATTGATTGAGGAATTCAAGAAAATTTGAAGAAGAGTCAATCTCTTGAAATCTACTTTTTATTGTCTTAGGCACAATTTAATTGAGTGCAAACTGNATAGTGATAATAGCAACAGCAACGGTTAATATGTATATACAATTATACACAAAATATACATACACATAGTATAGTATATTAAAACGAATAAGAAAACAAAAAAAAGACTGCGAGACGATATTAGAAAGCAAAGGTGTTTAGTAACAAAAACAAAGCGTATACTAAATAGTATTAAAAATTATGCTAATAAACAAATCTGCATACGAACGATATTCATAAGCCACAATCACGAACGGAAATTGAGAAAAACGAATTAAAAGAAAACAAGTCAATATACATTTGCTTATGTACATGTATTAAAGTTACGTTAGGTTAGGTTATCTCAACGCCCTCATCCCTCAGGAAAAGGGCACACTTAGGCCACCATGGGCCCGTTGTAATGCCATATCAGAGACACCACATGTCGCTCCTCTTACCTTATAAATGGAACCAATTCGTAGCTGTGATGAAGCGCACAAAGTCATAGATACTGGCTGAATCCAATTCAATTAGTCATTCCAAAGAATAATGGAGGAACGAGCATCGATGAGTCCCTGGCAGAGCAGGACAGTGGCATAGGTGGTGCTCCACGCTTTCGATTTCCTCCTCATCACGGCAACTACGGCAGTAGTCGTTTGACTGTAAACACATTCTAGCAGCGTGGGTTGCCATCAAGCAATGTCCGGTGAGAACTTCAATAAAATGTCGTAGCTGTGGTCGCTCCAAGCGGAGGAGAGGGCGAAATCTACGCTTGTCCAGCTTAGGTCAGATATGTCTTGCTATCCTGTACGTAGGCTCCGCAGACCATTTATATTTGCCTATTCGATAAAGTAATTCTCCAGCCAGAGTTTGCAAGAAGATAGCGGAATGCTCGCATTCTCTTGCTAGTTCATCTGCAACACAGTTTACCGGTGTGTCTTTGTGGCCTGGCACCCATACAACATTAGTGACGTAATATCTTGCCAGGCCATTTTGTAAGACGCTACAGAGATCTGGCAGACGAACACTAAGGCTAAGTGAGAGTTCTTGTGAGTATACCCCACTCCTACCTTTAGATCCAACTTGAAGCCATCAGTGTTGGAGGGCTGCTGAGGTCAGAGTACAAGATAGGACCGAATCCTCTTCCCAATCTTCCCTTCAGAATATCCTTGTGTGGAACTGATTCTTTAGTCCAGTAGCCGGGACTGCGTAGTCCAGGCGCCGGAAGTCTACTGGAAGTTCTTCCAAAATTCTAGAATGTGCAAACCTCGTGTCACTCGATTTGATTAGCGCATAGTATTAAAGTTACAAAAAAATTCAATTAAAAAATAGCCCGGATAACTCAAAACATAAGGTGAAAGAAAAATGGGTTTTATAAAGGTTTTATAAAGCTCTACTCGTACATACCATTTCATATTTTAGTATATAATGCAATGGCGGATATAGGGGGAGGGGTTATATATTATATGTATCAAGGAAGGGAATGTAAAAACAATGCGATAGTGTGCCTCGGCGTCTCCAGTTTTCACATTAAAGCGATTCTTTTGGCGACTGTTGTATCGCGGTACTTGGATTTCTGTACCTATGTAGGTTGATGCATACTTCAAATTAAGGTTTTTTCTGCATCTTGTCGCATTTCTTCAAATTCCTTTAAAGTGTCGTCGGCTAAGCTCATTGCTTCTGCAAGATCTTCATCAGGTACTTGTAATCGCCGGCAATTACAAGTACCTGATGAAGATTTTGCAAAGCAACAACAATTTATAAAAAAGCCAATGCTTGGCTGTTGTCGCTGTGCTAACAGTTTTTCAAACCCTGATAAGTTCTATAGATATTCCCACGATACAAATAATTTTTACGGCATTTTCCCCGTGACAAATAAAAAGTTTTTGACAATTGGAAGAAATACAACTTCGAAAGTCTTTTAAACGATTTTTCATTTTGCTACGTTAGAGCCGTTGCCGAGAAACTTATGGATACATATACATACACACAAAAATTGCTCGCTTAAGGTAATTAGAATAAGGGGCAAAATTTCCCGCAAAATTAAGAATCTTAGGCAGTTAAAAAGTTTCTACAACAGTTCGAAGCGAAGAATTTAACTGAAGAAATTTGTGAATTTTAAGATCATTTTATTATGCAACACTTGCATGCAAATTACTCTAAAAAGTTCTTTCGTTTATTTAATAATATATTTGGCACTACTTAGCTTATGTATGCATGTATGTATATTAGACCGTACCAGAAAAAAAGTTTACCGTGCACCCCTAAGTCTAACGTAGTTTTGCAAGGGTTTTTAGATTTTTTTTTGTCAACGTAGGGATTGCCTTTTGTAATTTTTCGTCATTGTCCTCAAGTTTCCCGTTCTAGTATCTACTTAGCCAGCAGATCTCAGTTCTTATCACCCTAACGTACTGCGCTAATGTCAGTGAATTAAAGCTCTCCAAAAACCATTAAACTTTTGGCAAGGAAGTTTTTTGATTACACCGTTCGACAGTAAATTTAATAAAAAAAAAAGCAATATGTTCGCGAAACCATAAATATTTTAGTTTTCCTCTCTGACGTGATGATTTTTAAATGACTTTTAAATTTCGAATATATGAATCAGTGTAATGTATCAAATTAAAGGAAAATTGGAAAGGTATTGAAAATGTCCCTTTAAAAGTGTATCCATGAATATCCTTGAAAATTTGCAATAATTATTTTTGAAACAATTTTGTGTTAACGACTAATAAACCCACAAACACATATTCGAATTTCGCCTTTCTAACTTTATTAGCATAAAAGATTAAAATTAATCGTCCTTGTGAACCACAAAATTTAATTTTTTTAATTCCACATAATTTTCTGTTTCATTTTGGTACGCACTCCATTGAATACATTTACATTGAATTTTTTAAATCATTTTTGGAATTAATCATACCTTTGAAAGTACAAAAGCCTTTCAAAAAAACGCCCGGCGTCAGTGTGAAAAACTTAAAACGCAGTTTTGCTATATTTGGCCCACAGTTTCGTCAGTACATATATTGATTGCTTCGTGTGTTTCGAAATGGTTTTGTTTTTGTCGCACGGTGTTATTCCAGTAGAACTATTTAAAAAAAAAACTCAGGTTCTGAAAAAATATCGAAATTACCTTGCAAAATTATTTGGGACTCAGTGGTGTACGGTGAACTTTTTTTTTTTGGTTTGCTTGTAAGGTGGTACGGTCTAATGTAGATACGTCCTTGTACCAATTAATATAGCTATTTAATCTAATAGTAAGCAATATTTGGCTGCTAAAACCAGCTAGAATACTTTATTGTTATACAAATAATAAACTAGTTTTTTTAGGTATACTTTTTTGCGTCCGTATAAATATATGTATGTACATTTGTACACGGTCAAAAATTTGGGTTTAATTTTTAAACCGCGCTGGGACTACTGCCTTTTTTAAACTTTTATAGTCTACTTTTTAAACCAGTCAATAGTTTTACGCAATTTTTAATATATTCTGGTTTAAATTTTAGCCCAAAAAGTTCGTGGTTTAAAAATCAAACCAAAATGTTTTAATTCTAGTTTCTAGGTTTCANTTGCTTGTAAGGTGGTACGGTGTAATGTAGATAGGTCCTTGTACCAATTAATATAGCTATTTAATCTAGTAGTAAGCAATATTTGGCTGCTAAAACCTGCTAGAATACTTTATTGTTATACAAATAATAAACTAGTTTTTTTTAGTTATACTTTTTTTTGCAACCGTATAAATATATGTACATTTGTACCTTGCTTTTTTATGATATGAACAAGATCTGCAAGGAATCTACATACTATGCACCTACATACATACATACATATGTACATTTGTACTAAGTATGAACGTGTGAATGGTTGTTAATCAATATACCTGTTTATTTCTTCACACGAATATTAAATAAATACAACAGAAAGACTTTTGATTCTTTACGTTTACGCGTGATTTATTATTTATTTTGTCTAAGCTATGGATGCCTAACGAATTGACTTTTGACACATTTTTACTATGTATTACAGGAATTATTTTCAGCAAATTGGGTATGACAAAATTAGTTAAATATTTAGCAGCACAAATTGTGTACAATAAAAAGTTATATAACAGCTAAATAAACAAATTTCGAATGTAAAAAACGCTTAAAGAAATCGCATATTTTGAACAAGTGTTTCTTTAAAAGAATTTATTTTGGCACCTAATTTATTTCTTATGTTTTTGTGTTGTTCAAATGATTGAATGAGTGTAAATAAACTAAGTTCTTGTAATTGTACTTGTATAAGTATGTTTGTAATTCAGCTGATTTTGATTAATTTCAATTTGCCGACAGAGCGCCACACTGCAGCGTGGGTAACTTGAATAAGCGGAGCGTAAGCGCAGCTTAAGTCTTTACAGAATTACACATACAAACTTAAATTTATTACACGTATGTACGTATGTATTTCAATGCAAACGCCGGTTTAAGTGAGCTGTTCTGCAAAGTGTCATAGTCAGTGGTAGGTAATTACAATTTGCATGAATAGTAATGGGTTTTGTGTTTGTGCTTGCAAACATACATATTTATCTTCGTACTCACAAAGTAAAAATATTTTTATGTACATATGTATATGCAATATAGTAAGCAATTTCATTCATACATACATATCGGGTTCTAATCGTCAAAAGACGTAAGCGAATTTTTTTTCTAGACTCATTTCTGCATCAAAAGTAAAAGCTTGAAAAAATGTCGTTTACGTCTTTTTGACGATTAGGGCTCGATATGTATATATATGTATGTATATATGAAAATGTGCATACGTACTTATGTATATAAAATGCACTTAAAAACTGATGTTCACTTACTTAAGTTAGTATTAAGCCGTAAAATGTGGTTAAGTAAAGAGGGTAATTGCCACCTTGTAACGGAAGTGACGACAGTACAGATTAAAAAGATGGCCAGTGTATTACTAATCGTACGGCATTAATACAGACCCGATTTAAAATATTATACGGTTCAACGAAATTTGAACAGTTCAGATCTCGAAACGGGACCGATCTCATCTTTGCAAAATTATTTTAGTTTTTGAGAAAAAACCTGTTGAAATGTGTAAATGGAAAAAATTACCATTTAAAAAAATATTTGGTAATTAGTTATTTCCAAAGAAAGATCATCGAGGAATAGCTTGAGAAATTCCAAATGACCCCAAAGATATCCACTTTTCATCCTGATTATATTTCGGGCTCCAGCAGGCCTCTTTTTCAATAAGAATAGATAGTGGCGAAATGACTTTTATTTCCAAGCGTTGTAGCTCAACATAGCTTTTGGCCACCAGGCCATTGCCGCATATGTAACATTGGGTTTTACGTTAGTTTGGGTGATATTATCTAAATTTTACC
>NW_016181032.1:0-6466 GCF_001687245.7 Rhagoletis zephyria | reverse complement strand
GTTTCGGTTTAAAACCGAAATAATGCATATGGTAAAAACCGAAATAAAGCATACATGCACAGTTTCGGTTGAAACCGAAATAATGTCTAAATGCACAGTTTCCATATGCGCAATTTCGGTGCCCCAAATTAAAGTAATAAAAGTACGTCGACGATTATTATCACAAGCCGAATTTAAATGGAAGCAAAATGGAATTCAAAAATTTACTCCAATGAAAGTCTTAAAAGTCTTTTCGGTTTTTGATGTTGAGATATATCAGAATGGTTGCAATAAAATATCTCCAATGCATTTTTCACGACAAACTTAATTAAGTAGTATAGACATTTTTTTCATACATTAGCTCTGATCCAGCTCTGATCCATGAACTTGCAGGATTTTACACGAACTTGCAGGAAGTTGCAGGAAAAATGTTCCCGTACTCCAAAATACTGTAAATTAGAGCGACTTTTGGAGAGTTGTGTAGAGAATGAAGTTGCAAAATTTTACCCGAACCTTTTCTTCTGGTAAAATGATGAAAAGTGTCAAGCAATCACTGGTTGACGTTTTTACAGGAAAAATGGTTTTTTTGTTCCCGTACTTTTTGTTGTTACTCACTTCAGAGAGTAATTTTGCTGTTTGACAGTTTTACAGGATGTTTCACGAAAAGTATTGGATCAGAGCTATAGATTGCTTGAAATTCCGCGGCGACATTAGGGTTCTCCAGATCGGCTGGCGTTTACGAACGGGTTAAAGTGGTGATCCATAACGAAATTTGAAAATATCGCTCTAATCGATAGTACGGACGATGCTAAGAGATATTACAGAGTCGAAACAAAGTAGCATTCCGCCACTTACCAACTGCTGAATAATTATTACTAATTATTTGCAGTGACGTTAGAGGATTAAAAGCTCATTATTTTTGTCAAGAAGAAGAAGAATAGATAAATATCGCTTCCAGCAAAATTATCGATTTCAGATTCCACTGCGCATCCATAAATATTGGTGAGTATTGACATTTCTCCCCAAATATATGAAAATTTACAACGTTATCAAATAAATGTAAAGCTTTTTGAGTAACTTCTTTTTTTGAGTGCACTGTGCACGCGCAATAACATGAACACCGTAAAATATAAACAGCCCAAAGCAGTGATCGGACTGGAAAAAAAATTTGTGTGGTAGAATCTGGAAAAAAATGTGGTAGATCTCAAAAAAATGTGGTAGATCTCAGGTTTTGGATCAAACTTTGTACAAAAATTAAAAAGATTCTGCAAGGTTTCACCTAAATTGCAAACATTTTAATTAGAATCTAAAAAAAATTTATTTTAGTATAATAAAGTGCAAGATTGAAGTTGCTAAAAACGCCGTTGATTTTTGGGCAATTTTTTCCCTTGACAGTGTAAAGCAGTTCCTTCCATATCAAGATATTTTTCGAACATATTTTGAACAATTTCTGCAACCTTGCGGAGTGCTGCCAGCTTTTCTTTTTATCACATCATGATGTAGCGAACAAATGTGGCACGTTCCAGAAACCGCTACTTGGGATTTGCCGATTTTGAAAATTCTCAAGTAAAAGTAAACAACGCTTTAGAAACTTTAGATGTACTGAGATTTTCTAATACTTTCACAAAAATCGCCGTTTTTTAACATTTTCGCTATTAATTCTTTTTTATAAATCATATATTTTGCAATTTAACACAATAAAACCATGTTTCCTCTCGAAAAATTGAAAATTGAGAAAATTTACTATTTTACGGTTTATTTTATCCTCCCATTCTGCCTGTTGTTAAGAAAACTATGTCGAGCAAAAATAAAACTACTCAAAAACGCTAATATGTGGTAGATTTCAGACCTTGTGTGGTAGATGTGGTAGATGGTCAAAAATGTGGCAGATCTACCACAATGTGGTAGAAGTCCGATCACTGGCCCAAAGTATGAACACTTTATTTTGCATTGACTACTCTAAGCAGCTCTAAAAGATGAACAATAGGTAAAATATTTATATGAATGCTTACATATTGATAATACACAAATCCATGAAATTTTCAAACCGCGGAGTTCAGGAAATCCCGTATTATTGCGAAATATGCGTATTTGGCTTGCAAATTACAAGTTCACGCATGCTCAAGTCATAAGAATTAGTTCATACGCACTTGGCTTGGGCATGGAATGGTTAAATTTTTGATACGGGCTTCAAAAAGTATTTGCGTTAAAAAAAAGCAGACATCTTAGATTGTCTGGAAAATGGAACAAATGTAATCGAAAAAGAAGCAGAAAAAAAATTACCGATTTCTTTTGAGTAGGTACATACATAACGCGTTGCATTCCTGTGAATGTAAGATGAGTTTTGTTGAAATAAATTTGATTTTAAATGAACACTTAACGTATATTAAGTATTTCTGTACTCACTTCTTTTTTAATAAATCCATTAAATTTTGTTTCATAGATCTAAATATCCATCTAAAAATTCATAGCTGGGGTAAATTATGGTTATTTTTTGCATAAATTTTGACATTCGCAAATGTGAACCCGGTTGGTTTTGATTAGTTCGAGCGTGTACTGTATATAGATATGTCATATAAAACGAATATTTTTTTCTAGGGCTAGCAAAAGTTAGAACTTTTAATGGAATAAAAAATTATTTCACTACGTTTTTAATAAACAATTAATTCGTGAATATTTTCCATATAAACAAATGCCAACAAAGCAACGGTAAATCCTAGCTACTTCAAACTTGCACTTATACTAGAATTGAATAAGCTACAAAGTTTTGCTTTAATTATTATTTTTTATTTAGCTGGATATTAAAAAAGTTGCTAAAAATTTTTTTCATTAGAAATTCGTATTTTTCAAAAAACGTTTTTTTTAATAGCGGTCACCTCTCGGCAGGCAATGGCAAAACATCAGTATTCAGCCATGAAAAACAGCTTCTAATAAAAATACAATCGGCGTTCGGAGTCGGCGTAAAAGAAATAATTTATTTACATAAAAACATACGTACGGTATCAGTAATATCAATAGCACCCCCAATTCAAAAAGTGATATTGTGTGCCACTTTTGTTTGCAACAAATTTTCATAGAAATTTCAAACGTTTCTCTCACACTAAAATTGGATGGGCTGACAAACTGTATATTCAAAAAATTCTAGCACTTCTGAGAAAAAAGTTTGAAATTTAGATGAAAATTTGGTGCATTTTTATAGTTTTCTACAAAGTTTTAAATTTGGGTTTATATAGGTTTCGCCAGAGAATGAACCGTATTTTGACTGAAAATTGAAAATAAATAAACATAAATGCCAAACAATATCACTTTGAAATGGGGGTGCTAATGATATTACCGATACTGTATGTATTTTCATTGTATAATGTTTTAATTTTTTAAACTTAATTGCTCCAAAATGTACTCACACTGCTGCACAGTGGGGGAAAAATAGTTTTGCGTGAAAAAATCTTAATCGATAATGAGGTAATTTTTCTTTAAATTTTCGTTATTCATTGAATCGATTACTTCAGAAAACCGTCAAGTGCCAAAAGTGTGGTTTAGAGAAAACTGCCCTGATAGGAAACCAGTTTATTTGAATACATTCCCAATAAACATTGTGGCGACCATTCGAAAATGACCTTCGATATCCATTATACATATCGAACAGAGAAATAACTCATAACCAACTTTAGTTTGCCAACGTTCATAGTATATTGGAAATACACTCGAGATTGGTTCGAAAAAAAAATATGGAAACCAAAGTAACAAGAGAGAAAGTGAAATCCAGCCCATTCTTTAAGGAAATACTATAAGGCAATCACTATATCTCATTCAAATTTCAATTCGATACTGGACTGGATTTCGAATTCATAACAAAGTTAATATACACTGGATAACGAATGTTCCGTTTTGCCTAGCTTTCGAATCGAATACTAACCTATGCCACATTCGTTATCGAAGGTGAGACCCGCGAAAAATATTCGTTTTCCAATCATTTTCGAATTGTTAACCAATCCCAATGTTTATTGGAGTTTTTATTGAAAATAATTTAATATCCGAGTATTTTGATGAAAGCAAATATGTAATTTTTTTGTTGTAACTTAACAGCTTTATGCTGTAAACGACATAATTATTCGTTGTTTTTGGGGTTATTAGCAAATAAAATTATCGTTGAATTAGAATTATTTTTAAAATTTAAAATTTTTATGAAGAAGTTAAAAATACTTGACATTTTCGAGACCATATAATTCGAAAAAAATCAAATCAGCTTTTATACTGATACCCCAAAGAAAAATTAATAACGAACATTAAAAAAAAAAAATACCGAGATCCGTTAAGATTTGGGTAAGCAGATTTTTAACATAAAATGATTTTCCCCCACTGTGCCTGTGAGTAAAAAATAAATAAAAAACCACCTACGGAATGCCTGCACATTAGTTACTCACATTGCAAGTACATACAACAAGCAAATAAACAAACAAGCAACCAACTAGGCAGACAGCCCACAAACTGGTAGAACGGCTGATGTCTGCCAACGCAGTGAAAGCGTCTAAAAAGTGTGGCACTGTTGCTGCCGCTGCTTTTACCGCTGTCACTGCCTTGACTGCCTTTGCTGTCAATGTGGCTAAGGTAGCTATGTGTGTAGGTGCTCTTACTTTTCCAGCGCATCTCATTTGCAAGCATGGAACGGCAAAAAGTAAACAGGTAAACAAACCTAAATACTCGCGCATATTTACACGTACTATCAATGAGATGAGGAGGGTTCATATGTACTTACATATGTACAGTGCCGGACAAAGGTATTGGCACAGAGAATTTTTCTCAATGTAGGCAAAGTTTTTTATTCTAATAATTTTCGCTATTTTTTTGATGAAAATATAGTTCAAACCTTAGAAAAAAACAAAAATTTTATCTCTAAACTTTTTGCAAAACTCAGGAAAATTCAACAAATTTGCGTACTAATTTGCACTTTTCTAATCAGATTTTTTAGAAACTTTGCTTTTGCATATTCACTTTGTTATACTAAAATTGAATGGGCTAAAAAACTGCATACTTAGAGTTTTTCTAAAAAATCTGATTAGGAATTTGCAAATTTCTGAGTTTTGCAAAAAGTTGAGAGATTTTATTTATTTTTTGTTTTTGCTGAGGTATGAACTATATTTTTATAAACAACTAGCGAAAAGAAGTTAGAATGAAAAACTTTGCGTGCATTGCCAAAATACTTTGTGCAAATACTTTTGTCCGGCACTGTATGTATATACTATATGTGTGGACTAGCAGCGTTTAATATGGGTTGGTTTGCTGGGAGTATTATGCATGCCACAAATTATTTAAAATATGGCAAGTAAACGCAAAGATTCATATGCATGTAGGTAGTATGTACATATAGTGGCTCAAACAAATGACCACGTGTTGATTTCCTGCAAATATTCGTAATGTTTTTCGAGCTAAATTTTTTCAATTACAGTTTCAAACATTATACAAAATTTAGGAAACTTCAACAAATTTTCATCAAAATTTCAACTTTTTATTGTGAATTTTTAGAACATTTTTGGGTATGCAGTTATAATTTTAGTCTAATGAAGTGCAAGTTTTAAACGGCTAAAAAATCGCGTTGATTTTTGAGAATTTTTTTTTTACGGATTTTTGCACTTTTTTTCATGTATTTCCTATGAAATAAAACGCGGGGGACCGTCAGCAACAAAATTTCAAAATATCAACGCAAGTAGCCTAAAAAAAATAAAATCTTTTTTTTTTTGTAACGGAGTTTTGCACTTTTTTTCATTTAAGCATGAATTTCCTATGAAATAAAATGCGGGAGACCGTCAGCAACAAAATTTCAAAATATCAACGCAAGTAGCCTAAAAAAATAAAATCTCAAAAATCAACGCGATTTTTTAGCCGTTTGAAACTTGCACTTCATAAGACTAGAATTGTATGGGCTATAAAACTGCGTAATCAAAAATTTTCCAAAAACTCATAGCAAACAGTTGAAATTTTAAAAATGGTAAATTTTCCTAAATTTTGTATAAAGTTTGAAACTGTGATTTTCACGGGTTTGGTTAAAATTTAGACGATATTTTTATATAAAAATAACAAAAAAAATTTAGCTGAAAAAAAACAACACGTGGTCATTTGTTTGAGTCACTGTATGTATGTAAAATATATGTCCACTAATAATATACATAAATACATATGTATGGAAAATCTGCTACATGACAGCCCTGAGAACTCGGCTGAGCAATCACTCCGGTAGCAAACTTTAATACCAAATAAGCTTGTCAAGCCGACGGACAGACATTCATGAATTGGTGTTGCGGAGTCAGTACGTGCGCCCAGCTAAATGCCAGCACAGTAAGATGGAAAGCGCTGTGCGCTAGTGAAACGGCCAACAATGCTTGCTTAAGAAAAAAGGTTTAAAAAAAAATATGAAAGTAAAAAAGTGGGCCCCATACACATTAATAGTAATAATAATAATAATTTAACTTTTTACGTTCACATTTTGCTA
>NW_016181031.1:0-6466 GCF_001687245.7 Rhagoletis zephyria | reverse complement strand
TATGTATACATATACGTATTTAATACATACATACTTGCCACTGTTAATCCCATGAATAAAAACACACAACGGACTTTGTCGGCCGCCGATTTCGTTGGTCTCCCTAGTCTTTCCATTGCGATTAAGTTAGTTTAGTATGCGCTCCTCCATAGATCTTCATGTACATATTTCAAGCGACTATTTAAATAGGCGGCCGATAAAGTCTGTGCTGAGCGGTAGCTCTTATAGCTGTATCCTTACATCTATTCCGTGTGATGCAACATTCACGGAAGAGCAGTTAAGTTTTTCACAATTTTTTATTAAGAAAATTATTAAAAAATATTAGAAAGTTTCTCACTTACGTATATGTACATATGTTTGGCTTTCCCTTGTTTTATTTTTCCAACGTCAAAAGCTGGATTTTTTTTTTGAAAAAGTTGGTACAACAAAAAATACAAAACCCGTTTTCTGTCAGATAGCTAACATGGCGGATAAGAAGAAGAAGTCAAACTACCTTCTAAAAATTATTGTACCATGCTTGCTGTTGTTTGCTCTGGTGCTATCACTTGTCCAATGTGCAATTTTGTGAAGAGAGAAGAACTCATTAGGCGACACTAGGCCAACAAAATTATTGGTTATTTTATGAAGGATTGTATCTTCAACATGAGAAACTCTAAATAAGAAGGCTTCCGGGAGAATGTTGTAAAAGTAGAGACGTCCTTCAAGATCGAAGGGAAGTTGATCCCTTCAAAGGTACGCTTTGCAGTAAAGCTCCTTCCAGATGCTATGCACTGCATTGGGCTTGATCGAAATCAGAGTCTGAAGATAATCCGTTGCAAAACAACTTCTTCTTCAAAAGTAGTCGGATATTTTCATCATGTTTCCCTGCCTAGGCATGTTTGTAACAAATTTTGCGGGGCAAAAATCCCGAGCACAAAGTAAAAAGTTATGGAAAAGTATTCTACAATTGCGTGATGTTACAACTTAATATTTACATATGTATGTGTGAATGTTCTGTTCTCACAAAAGTTCTAAAAATATATGCCAAAATAAAGACGCTATTGCAGGGCTAATAAATCTAGGGTCATTGGAAAAGGTGCCATAAATATGGTCACCGTAAGTATGTTCGAATTTATTTATGAAGGTACACGAAGCACGCTTGCTTTATTCATATAGATATTGTTTGGTTGCGGAGCCAGAATTTCTGAAGCGGGCCACTTCAATTATTTGATTTTTTTTTTCAATCAGCAGTGGTATTTTTCATAGCTATTGACAATGCAAACGAATGTCTAACTTCAATTTAAAAAAAAAAAAATCTGATATATCGACAAACAGGGTTTGGAAAACTGTCAGCATAGCAGCAACAGCACTACTATTTTTGCTTTTGCTACGCTTTGAAATTTACGATTTTGATTCGAACTGCTTTGCTTTTGCTGTGACTTTGAAAATTGGATTTTTTATCGGCAGCAAGGTGAATTTATATAAGGTGGTGTTGTTTCATCAGCTGTGAGTAGCGTTTGATTGTCAAAATTTTGTATTTCGTTAGCGAGTGAGTGAAAACGTGAGAGTGTTTGTATTTTCTGTCGCCCTTTTTCATTCGGGGAAGAATAGCTGAAATTTGACAATGGCCCGCTAAAAGCAAAAACAAAATACAAGTAATTGTTGTATTTGTTGAATCGATACCACCTTATATGTATTCGTCTTGATCGGCAGTTTATTTAAAAATATTCATTGGTTTCGATGTGTTGTGTATATGGGTGTGTGTTTGGGTGTGTTGTGTATGGATATTTACACCATGGTATATTATTTAAATCGTTGTTAAAAGTACAAAACCGCGTAACTGACATATTTATTTGCTCACACAAGCTCTTGGCTCAAGTCTTATCCATTCTTCCTAAAATGCGATAGCTTTATAAAAAAGAGAGCCATTTTGAAACATGAGGGTTTCACTCTCTAGAAAATACGCGGTTTTGCATTATGTTGATACGCGGTTTTGTACTTTAAACGACGAAATATAAGTATGTACATGCATAATGAACATATATTGATGCCGCTATCAATGCAAAGCTTATCAGGGTAAGCGACCAGGGCATTTGCCCATGCATACATATAATATCCTCTATTTGTGCCAATTTGATGTTTCAAAGCAAAGCTATAGTCAAACTGTTACTGCTGCGCTGTCCTTGTGCTTCCAAAAATAGCTTTCGAAATTTCATAGCAAAACGGCAACAAAAGTATTTGTTTTTTTCTGAATTGCTGTTGCTTTGCTTTCGATATCATACATGCCGATCAAAGCATAGCAAAAGCACATTAAATAAAAAAATTATAGCATTCTCAAACCCTGTCGACAAGTGTTTTTTTTTGTCCTTTTTACTTCAAAATTCAATTACAGACGATCTAATAGACCGATTTTGACAATTCAACCGTAATTTTCATTGTTATTAAAAACTCTTAAAGAACATAGGTCTTATTTATTTAAAAATAATTTTTAATGGTAAATTTTTATAAAATTGTTGGTAAAAATATAAAAATAATAGTTTTCTCCACCACCTTTTCAGAACCAAACCGCATATGCAAAATTGTACTCTCTAAAATATTCTGTTGAGAAAAAAATTTATCGCAACGTGGAAAACCGTTATTTTTAGTTGAAGGCTGACGCGCAATGCAACGAGCGCGTTCGGACTTATTTTGGTGTTTATTTGTTTTCATGTGACAGAGTTAAAAACAAACAGAGGTAGATTTAAGTAAACAAGTAATTTAAAAAAAAANAAAATTGTACTCTCTAAAATATTCTGTTGAGAAAAAAATTTATCGCAACGTGGAAAACCGTTATTTTTAGTTGAAGGCTGACGCGCAATGCAACGAGCGCGTTCGGACTTATTTTGGTGAAGTGCGTCTGAAACCAGCATGCCCTCACCTGTTTATTTGTTTTCATGTGACAGAGTTAAAAACAAACAGAGGTAGATTTAAGTAAACAAGTAATTTAAAAAAAATAAATAAAACCGACTTCAATTCTTAAATAAAAATTTAAGATAATCGTTAATATCTTCATGATCCAATGATCGGATTTAAACCAAATTCGTGTGAGAACACCTGTGAGGTAACGCCTTTCCTGTAAAAGAAGAATTATAGAAATCGGTTAACGTGGTCCAAAGTTATGCGGTCATATATGTATAAAAAAAAATATTCCGACGAATTCAAAACTTTCTCTTTTTTGTGAAGTCGGTTAAAATTATAGTTTTTCAATTCATTTATTGAACAAATATCTATAATATTCAGAAAACAAAGGAACTCGTTTATTGTGTTTAAAGATAAAATAACATACTCCACATATGGGGTATTTACAACGGTGTCGTAAGTGTCGTACTATTGTATGTCGTAAACTTTAAACGCCAAAAAGTATATTAACGGGTTGGCAAAGTACCATCAAAGTCATATTATGCATTTTCGCAGTGTTAAAAAATAGTTGGCTGTGGTTTCAAGTTCTCTAAACCTTTATTTAATCTTTTAAAGTTTACGACATACAACAATACGATACTTACGACACCGTTGTGAATCCCTCAATAGAGTCAAGTACAAACGTATTGGCACAGAAAATTGCTCATCCATAAATGAAAAGACTTTCATCCTAATGAGTTCCTTTGTTTTCTGATTATAGATAATTTTAACCGACTTCACAAAAAAGAGAAAGAGAAGGGCTGCTTTATAACATTGAAAGATTAGCTAACAACGCTTCTCCACAGGCGGAAATTATTGCCTACCATATGTCATTTTGTTTTCCAGATACATATGTATGCATAAGTTTATCAGTGGCAATATTTGTGTATGGGGATTTTTTATCTTGATACAAGATTTTGTAAGATGGCTTAAAATAAGTATGTTTGTTGCATTGGAGCGCAAATCTGCTTAAAAAATTTAGAAAATGTGTTATTTCACATACAAGTACACAATCAAAAATAGCACAGGCCTGTGTAGTTTGCCCCTTAAAAAATTAATTAACGATTTGGGTATGTATACCAAAAGATAATAAAATTTCGTCACGAAAATTTTTCGAGAAAATTATTTTTATAATTTTTCTTAGCATTGCCGTGCATTACTAGCGTTAACTTCAAAATAACATAAATCGTTCTAATTTACTTAGGGTCTTCATGAATATTATTACTAATACTATTGGTTTTCAAATAAAAATTCTATTCTAAATTAATTAACTTTTGGCTTTTGGAGAAAATTGCTAAAAATTCTAACATGTAAGTACATGTCATCAAAAAAAAATAATTCTCGACGTGATGGACAAGAACCAGGGATGTATTTTAATTTAACATACCTAGATTAAGGCTGCCATAATCCTGAACCCATCGACTAATACACTTATCATCTCAATCAAAAACGAAGATACATGTGAATATGGTGCCAATATATTCCCTATAAGTAAAGTGGCTTTGGTTCTGACATTATAAGCAATGTAGTTTTGTGGCACAAGTCGTAGAACTGAAAGATTGATGATGATGAAACGCTCAAGTTCAGAATTTTTAATTATAAACGAACAAATTTATCTTGACAGTGTGACGTAACTTGGAAAAAGCGGCGCCTTTAACGTGGTCTTGAATGTTTTCTTAACCACCATTAGCGAATTTCCACATATCCTACAACGCACTTCATGACCAATTTTTATATTCATAACCTGAAGATAATTTAGGTAGGCTGTCTTAAGTGAAGCCATTCTAAAAGACTTACCCCAAAAGGACTGAAAAAAATGCTTATACTGACTTAAGTATATGTTATATTGCTTAGCATAACAAAAATGAGATTCAATAGGCATTGCAAGTCTAATTAAACAATTTGATATGAACATTAAATAAATTCCTTAAAAAAGTATGATTTTTATAAAGTACGAAAAACTCTAAAAGAACTTCTTCAAACTGCGTCCTACAAAAGCCCTTCTGAAAGCTCTTTTTGAGTAGCGAAAGCAGAAGCCCTTCAATTTCTGTCGCTCCATACAAAAAATGAAGGAGAAAGGAATAACTTTCAGAAAAGCCTTGTGGATAAGATTTTAGCTCCTGATATTATCTACTGGGTAGTATATAAGTATGGGTCGTGTACCTGATCAAGAACTTGCACTTTTTCGACATTCGCATGAAAAAAAAAAGATTTTAACCAAATGAACAAAACAGAAAGAAGATATTCAACATGTTAGAAAAAACGTTTTCGACTACTAATGACAGAAGGCTTAACCTTTTTTCATAGCAAAAATCTTCTAAAAATTAGAGTGTCTGCATTGACCTTCATTAAAAGATCAGGACAATTGAAGTGTGGGCCAGGACTCCGCGACAATTTGTCTAAATCAGGACGAATCCTGTAAAACCAATACGTCTGAGAGCTCTAACCTAGATATTAAAAAAATAATATAATTATTGGAGCCGGGAAAAATTAGATTTCGAAGGCCTGTTTAATCCAATACAAAAAAGCTATTTATTTTTGAATATTTTCTTATAAAAATATAGTTCATTCTTTAACAAACACCATACAAATTCACATTTCAATTTTTGTGAAAATATAAAAATTCAGTCAAAATTGTACACTTTTGTTTAAGAATTTTGGGAAAAGTTTTGCGTATGCTGTTTTATAGCCCATGTCATTTTAGTATAATAAAGTGCGAGTTTCATATGTCTACAAAATATCGTTGATCTTTGGCATTTTTTTCCGGTGTCACTCATTTTCTTCCATACAAAGTATATTCGACATTTTTTATATGAAAGAAAATTAACAACACTCAACAAAAAAAAAAAATGCCAAAAATCAACGGAAATATGTTTCGGTCTTATAATTATGTAACGCAGTGTACAATTAACTTGTTTGACTTGTGTTTAGAGCAACTTTGAATTGTTTTTGTTTCTTCAACAATGTTAACTTATTCGTTATTTATGTTTTACTTAAGGTAAATAAAAAACAAATTTTTTGTGTTTTCAGTATGGGGAATTAGTCCTCCTGGAATGCTAAAAAATTCTGGTCACCTTAATAATAGGAATAATGCCTTGGTTATAATTTACGGGGCGAATAGTAACAAATCATGGCGAATTCGTAAGGATCTATTGATTTCAGATTCTTCCGTTTTACATTACCTTTGCGTGCATTATGATCATTTGCATTCATTTGTCATATTATAGATCATTAAGTGACAATTCACTCCGTCCCGTTACTTCCACTAAAACCCGGTCCTTATTCTTCTCTCACTTTAGTGTGAAACCGCCCATAGTTGTGAACACTAACTTGGAGCTACGGTTGCCAGACGTACTGATTTTTCAACTCTTGTACTGATTTTATTCATTTCCAACCGAATACTTTAGGGGTTTCTTAAGATTTTTACATAACGTTGGAACTTCCTTAAACTGAACTGTAAAAAATAAAAATAAACTAATTTAATTATAGTTGACATGTTTCAGATAATGTTTGATATGCCCAAGAAAATGCAAGCGTACTGTCTTTATAC
>NW_016181030.1:0-6466 GCF_001687245.7 Rhagoletis zephyria | reverse complement strand
ATGTAAAACTTGGCGCCAAAACATCCAAATGGGGCGCTGCAAATTGGCGTGAAAGCATACGACTTTGGGGCGGGAAAAACATCATTAAAGCTTGTAAAAGGAAAGGTTTACTAATTTGTATACAAAATTGATTAAGCTAAGATGGAAAAATGTGCAAAACTAGAAAATGTTCACAGGAAAAATTGAAAAGACGGATGAGTACAATTTGGAGAAAATTGCGTGTGATAATTTTAAAGCAAAACTTAAATTGTTAAATCAAAGAGAGCAATAAAGCAGAAATAGATAGATAAATTAAAGAGGTATGCACCGGAACCTAGTAAGTCTATTATGCGCTCCACTCATCACAAAACATATATTGTTTCTATAGACACCAGCAAGCCCAGGAGAACTTTTGGAGGTAAGCAGTGTATCTGTTATCCCTCTGGCCTCAATGTGGCCTATACTGTTCCTTCATGGCCTCGCTACGGCCTCACATTCAAAGAGCATGTGCAATGGTGTCTCCTCAGTTGAATCGCAGAGACGACAGAGATCATTCGAACAGATTCCCAGCTTATGCAGATGACCTCTGAGCACGCTGTATTCAGTGGGGATGCAGGCAATGATTCTAAATCCTCTTACTTATTATTATTCCTTTCCCAAGCCGTTCCCTAATTGTGTTTGAGCCTATTGCAAGAAATGGGTCGGGATCTCTTGGAGCTAAGGCCGCCGGTATCCTGCTAAGTCATCCCCTATAATTGCCCAATGCACTCAATCCTTTCTGTCGCTATGTCTCAGAACTATCTCATTACAGTAACCTCTACGTAAGTTACTCTCTGCTCAACGATTGATGGCGTAAGTGTCCGCATGGAATATACTCGAGTGCAAGAACGAACTCAAACGCTTTTTTCGAGCATGTACGCATTGCTCCCGTAATGCAAACACAGTCCATACCTATCAATTTGGTGAGAGATTGACTACTCATGTCTACGGCGGTTCTCGGAACCCACGCCACTAGCCCTTAAGTCACTATTGTGGGTACGATCATGGTGTACATCCATCTTAGGGTCTTAGGGCTGCACCCTCAAGACTTTCCTGCTCAGCACCTTTACACCATTAGTGCCTTCGTAGCTTTTAGTCTCGTCCATGTGGAATCTCGACGGAAACCTAGAATCCAAGGTTAGACCCAGATACTTAGCCTCGGCGGAAACCTTAACTACGGTCTCATTCAGTATTATAATACTCATGTCTGGGTTCCTTCTCCTAGTGAAGGGTACGATGACCGTATTGGAGGGATTGATATGGAGCACACCAACTCTTTTTTAAGTTTAAAACTCTAGGTGACGTCTAAGGTTTTGTGGTAGAAAATCGCTCCGTTCGCATATCAAATACCGCAAGCGGCTGTTTCCTATTCCCGAAAAAAAGTGAGAAAAATGTGGACTTTGAAGATTTTAAACCAGTTGCTTCGGTTAGGGTCTTGAAATGAAGTTGAGCCTAAACGCATAAATACCGGACAATGACCGGTTATATATCCCAACGAGTAACGAGAGATATTACAAGTTTGAGAGTCTCTTAGACCATCGTCGGTCAGCCCGTAGTCAACTAGCGTTCCAAGCTTTCGGTCAGCCTTCCAGACTACAAACCAAGTATAGCTAGTGGAGCTCCCACCACTTTCTTACTTGACGACGATTTCTCAAGAGTACCCCGTCTTGCTAGCAAGTTCGTGCTTTAAAGCCATGGCCTGGCTGGCTTCGTTAATTTTTTGTTCTTCTTTATCTACCGATCAGTCACAGAAGTAGGCAACTCCTATAGACACCGGCCGAGTGTCGGTCACGGTCGTCAGAATGAATTGGCTTGCGAAAAGGTGATACTAGGCATAAGGGTTTTGCCTCTGGTTAGGCAAGTGTTTGGTGCTTCTGTGTTCATGAGTCTGCTGATCCTTCCGGGATTAGTTAAATTAGAGTGTAGCGCGGGTCTCGGGTTTGGAGATGGTGATTGAAAGACATTAAAATACGGCAGTATATAGACTTCTGTAAGCTTCTCAATAGTGTAGTTTTGGTTCCGTTACCCGTACTGGAGCAGCGTACCTTATTGTTATCTGACCCATCTCCTTTTAAACTGTCAGTAAAGAACGAGACGGTGCTATCGAATGAACTCCTAGGATGCTGGGGGATCCGCAGTGGGCATATTAATTCGAACGGCTTTAGCACCTGTTTTTGGTCTGACCCACTGGGTTCAGATTCAAATATAAGAGCATTCGAATATCACTACAAGGTCGAGGAGATGGTTGCCTTTTTTACCACAAATGCTTTCAATTTTCTGTCCCATCTAATTTTGGCGTGGATGTTTTAAGTTGCGTGATAAAGAATTTCGTAATAACTTTGTTCACAAAAAAAGAAAAACCAGATTCCTTATTAAACATAAACAACCATCCGCCAGATCCTTATTTCCGCATATGTTTGAAGCATGAGGAAGTGGGACCATCTCAGCTTCCTTTCTCACGGGAAGCTAAAGTTAAAACACGTTCGCTATTTTAAATAGCCCCTCAGGGACTGCCAGAAACTTATATTACCTGCCTTTGGGACATCATGGGGAACAGCGCGCTGCATATGTCCTAACGATCTGCTCTTTCTTTGGAATTGTTTTTACCCTTCCAAAATATTCTTCAGTTGTATCATAACGGACAGGTCAGGGAGTGTCTATTTGCGGCGCTGTCGTCTAAGCTTACCCCAACCAACAAACCGTTCCTGTTGCAATCTTACGCATCCCGACCCTAATGCAGTGACCTTTCTTTACTTTCTGTTCCCGTTTATAATACACACATGGAATTGGATTTAGCCGCTATTTCGTGACTACCAGATCTAAACAGCACGATCTGTAAGAATGTAACCATACGACGCACGCGCACGTGCCCCATGCATGCCGTGTCTGAAAATCACTTTTCACCAATTAACTGTCAACCGAATGACAGTCAGCGCAATGCAATTGAAAAATGTTGCAACAATTAACAAATCTCACCAGGAAGACACATATCACACGTATGACAAATGTGTGGGCGTGTCAATTGATTTGAAATGCATTCAATTTGAAAGCGACAAGNTTTCTTTGGAATTGTTTTTACCCTTCCAAAATATTCTTCAGTTGTATCATAACGGACAGGTCAGGGAGTGTCTATTTGCGGCGCTGTCGTCTAAGCTTACCCCAACCAACAAACCGTTCCTGTTGCAATCTTACGCATCCCGACCCTAATGCAGTGACCTTTCTTTACTTTCTGTTCCCGTTTATAATACACACATGGAATTGGATTTAGCCGCTATTTCGTGACTACCAGATCTAAACAGCACGATCTGTAAGAATGTAACCATACGACGCACGCGCACGTGCCCCATGCATGCCGTGTCTGAAAATCACTTTTCACCAATTAACTGTCAACCGAATGACAGTCAGCGCAATGCAATTGAAAAATGTTGCAACAATTAACAAATCTCACCAGGAAGACACATATCACACGTATGACAAATGTGTGGGCGTGTCAATTGATTTGAAATGCATTCAATTTGAAAGCGACAAGAGTAAAGATTACAAAAAAAAAAAACCCAGCAACATGTCGGGGATAAAGTTGAATGCTTTTGGTGGCGGATAAGTCGTGTGCACAAATGTTGCAGACCGTAAACAACCTCATAAATTTTCACAACTGTCGGCAGGCAGTAAATTAAACAACCATAAAACAGGATAATTAAACAAGCGTCGCTCGATGTTGGTAGCAACGAAATGGCCGTAGGCGCAAAGTTGTTGCTTCAGCTACACATAAACACCCCAGTAAGGAGCAATAGAAGCTGACCGAAGACTATTGCTGAGCACCGGCTGGCTAGTGGCAAGCGTCAGTTGTACTAATGGCAGTTAAAATTAGAGTTTAAGCATCTTAACGCGTATGGCGGCAATGACAACAACAACAACAACAACATCGGCAACCACTCTTAAGTGTACCAGTAGCCGGCGATTAATAAAATATCTGCATCGATCGGTCTTCAGCGCTGACAAGTGTCCATTGGCAATGACCACAACTTCTTGTGACCGCTTGCATGTTGCAGGTGCGTGTAAGCGTTTCCTGCTCCTGCCTTTGGTTTTGCTGCTTCTACTACCTGCTGCCGGCCACATGCAACACGCCAACACTGGTTTGCCAATTGACAATCGCTTTTGGTCGTTAATTTTCTATTACTGGGCTTCTGCCGTCGGCGACGGGTCATAAAGCGCCGTTTTTCGGCATTCTGAGCTGACTTTCAGCTTCCTAAAGCATTTTATTGTACAGTGGCAATATTTATGTTTGTGCAATAAGCGCGCGTTGAGTGGCTATGTACGTATGATCAGCTATATGTATGTAGTTATAGGAGCACTTTCGTCTTAAACAATTAATAGTGGCTTGTAAGCAGAATGAAAACGGTATGGCGCAAGTGAAACAGTGGGTGCAATTATTAATGCGACAGTAGGTAGGATGCAATAGGTTGTTGGACGTCGCAAGAGTATATCTCAAAAGTCACTGTATTGGAAGCTAATTCAGAGTGCACGCATAACGAATTGAGTTTGTAATTTAGATCTGGTAAATCTACTAACTACCCATATTTTCTCTCCCATCTTTGGTCTGGTTTCAACCTCTTTCGACAACGCAAAAGAGGTTTGTTATTTTCGCTATGTAAAATTTTTTTCCGACGAACGAAAATCACACTTTAAGGGCCAGTTTCTCAGAGCAAGTCTAAGCTTAGATCACGTAAACTACGTTTTTATTGAACAACGGGCTGACATTTGGTTAGCTATACTTAGTTTAAACCAGCCAGCTTGAGCGTTTAAACTTAGTTTAAACCACATCCGAGCACTGAAAAACTGGCCCTAAATGACCTACAAAACTTCGTTATCCGACGACCTTCAATTACATACACATAGTACAATTCTTAGGTCAAAGGTTCGCTTGATTCCTTGCTCGATGATAATCAAACTCCTAGACTTTAAGCTCGTTCAATTCCACTCCTTCCTCGATTAAAGTCCGATTCATGGCTCTTGGAATCGTTCGGTTTGCATTAAATCTTATTTCCCGATCTTATTTTACCTACAAGTCGCGTATGTATTTTAGGTTGATCCACTTTCGTCAGATGTCAATCACATTACCCTATCATAAAATGCATCCACCTCGCAATGAACTCTAGTCGGATTCTCAAAATGTGCAGGCATTTAACATAAGGAAGGCATAAGTCTACGAAAAAATAAGGTACAAAAACAAGAACTCACTAATAGCCCTAGGTACACCCATCCACAACAAAAAATGAATAATTTGGACTGCCACTTCAGACTTGAAGGGTGCGCTAGGCTTAGCTTCTGTTTTTCATTGAGCTTTTTTTTCGGTCTCAGTACAAAGGGCCACCTCCGCATGAATTCATGCAGAGCCTCTGTTTGGCTTAGCTTACCACCGGGTTCAAAAACTGTCCTGGAGTGGAGTGTGAGCGATGAGTTAAACATAGCAAGCTGGGTTAGCGTTGAGAGTGGTTACGAATACCAGCGGCTTCTTTGTTCAATAAATTCAGCGAGGAGGCATTTAATATAGGTAAAAAAATGCTAGTGCGTCTGTGTTCGCTGCACTTGGTTTTTTCATTGGTTGCTTAAAGAGTTATTACCTACCTCTCCAATCATAGACGCTCATCGGCGGCGTAGAGAAAAACCTTTGAGAAAGGAGTACTCACTAGTCAGACCTGTCCGGCTTAAAGGTACTTAGAGACTCATGTAAGTGCCGGTCCATTTGCCATGAATACAGATTACTGATTCTATATAACAGAGATGGAAATAATGGATAGGGGGTTCTCTATTCGCATCAAAATCAGCAGTAGGACATGAAACCTATTTCGCAACACGCCAACACACTACAAGTGAAGAGCTCGTGGAAAAAATAGAATGAAATTCATGGAATACCCGCCACTATAGAAGAAGGTTCTAACATTCAAGAGTCATCTTGGAATGGTGCCACCTAGGAATATAACCTCCACGACAAATATCGCATGTTGGTGGTGAAAGATCACAAAACATTGCTTACAAAGCAGTTTCACTTGTTTAGCCATCCCAACAACGTTCTACTTGGAAACAAACCGACTCTCAGACACCGGAAAAGGCACCTGCCTATTCGGCTGAAAATATAACGTTTAGATGTAGGTATACCTCAATTCTCGAAAGCAAGGTGTGTTCAGCCTCTCTACACGGCGCAACCATGCTCTGTGGCCGCTCAGCGGGTGGGAGATATATCACGAGGGACGCAGGGCACCCTGACTCAACTTAGGTCAGGCTGTTGTAGTTGCCTCAACAACTACCTCTATCATCTAGAGGCAAACACATGCCTAGAATGCGAGCAGGTTCCTTACGGCAGCAACCACCTCGTTGCATGCCTGTCCAACTCATCGAACCTGACACCCGAATCTTTTTAGTAAGCGTCCAAGTTGGAAGATGAAGATAC
>NW_016181028.1:0-6467 GCF_001687245.7 Rhagoletis zephyria | reverse complement strand
TAAGAATTTAGCCGCGCTATAGCCGAAGTAAGCCCCTGCATGTGGGGTGTGCGTCTACCGTGAAATTCAGAAATTGCTTTTTCTTAAAATTTCAGACTTTTTACTCGAGTTAATCAAATAAATTTAGGTGAAAGGTTTTCAAATAATTTTAAGAAAGAGCTATTGCTTTGCTTTTACTCGTACGACCGATTGACCTAAAAAAATGTCTATATTTAATTAAGGCGAGAAGCTCAGTATAGTGCTTATCATATTTATACGACATCCACACATTGACAAAGTTTTCGCAAGTTTTTATCATTTATTATTTTTTATAAAGATAGGTTTCATTCTATAACAAAGAACACATAAATCCGAGTTTCCGATTTGAAATGAAATTAAATGTACATATGTATATAACGTTACTAGACACGAATAAAGGCGCGGGCTCAAAATCTGTCCGCGAAAGAAGACGCATAAAGTGGTTTGTAATATTTATTTGTTTAGAAAGAATTGGTATTGCTACAAATATGCAAGCGAAATGCTCATACGAAAGATGCAAATTTTTTAAATAATTAGGTATTTTACTTGTGTAAGCGCCTGGCAAATTCTTTAAATTTCTCTCTATCATTTTTCAGAACTTTGACAGATGATCGTATTAAAGGTGTTAGTACTTAAATAACTGCAGTTTTCTTATCTATGTACATAAAACCACTGCCCTACAAAACCACTAAACTATGAAGGTTAGTAGTTTGAACTCAATTAAGTAAAAACTTCGTTTTAATAAACGGAGTATAAGCTAGCATTGAAAAGCTAGCCCTTTTTGTCTTATCGGTGAAAAACGTATTGTGTGATCCAGTGTGCCTTCAGCCTGTGAGAAGTACATATAAAACGCCTATATGCACCTTTANTTCCACAGCAGCCTACGGCAGCTAGAGCATGACTCCTCCAATGGAGTCCCCCCAAATAAATCCCAGCTCATTGCACAGCAGCCTACGGCAGCTATAGCACGACTCCTCCAATGGAGTCCCCCAATTAATATATATGGTCACCTTTAAACCTGGTCTCCCGCTCTCCCTCAGCTAAACAAAAATATTAAAAATATTTTTGCTATATTTTGCATGTATACAAAGTTAGCAAATTGAACTTTGGAAACATTTCCGGTTTTCATTTTTCAAGAACTCATTGCCAAATATTTTGACATACGAGAGATACTAAACGATTTAAACTTTAGTTTGAGGGGATTTTCATAAACTTTAAAACAAATGCAGCAACCAATACTAACAAATAACATGTGCTTTCGCGGTTTTTGCAAATTTTTAAATTAAAACAAATGCGTTATTCAGTAAAGTTGAATGGATATCTTGTTCGATAAGTATACGAAGATGTAATGTTACACATTTTTGGTGTAGGATGTTATTGGATTTAGTTACAAAAGTTAAGATAATATTTTTTAATCCCCCATAAAATAATATATTTTGGGTTAAACCTCATCCAAGTGCAACATCTTCAGCAATATCTTTAAACGTCTTCATTTCTCAACTGTTGCTGCATTCCGGNTGTTACACATTTTTGGTGTAGGATGTTATTGGATTTAGTTACAAAAGTTATGCTTTAAAGATAATATTTTTGAATCCCCCCATAAAATAGTATATTTTGGGTTAAACCTCTTCAGCAATATCTTTAAACGTCTTCATTTCTCAACTGTTGCTGCATTCCGGGGTAGGTACTGATCGCAGAACAAGCGGTGTCCCGATTTTTATTAACGGCTTATCTGTGGTACGTTGTGCACGGCTTAGAAGCCTTGGATAATGACCATCTCGTCTATGTAAATATTGCTGTAGAGATTGATTGTTCTCTCTGGTCCGCGCTGTATTTTCGTGGAGCCACCCTTATTCCCTGATGCTTCCCATTCTCAGATAATCCACGTTCTATTACAGCCGATTATGTGGACCGCTTGGCTGCAGATCATCAAATAGGCACCGTGTTTGAAGTTGTTGGTGATTTGATTTTCATAATTTTTTTGGTTATTTTTTACAAAAATAAAGTTCATATTTTAATCATGTAAATTAAATTTTAAAACTTTTTACAAAACTTAAACGAATTTAGCAAATTTCCATCAAAATTTTTATTGAGAACTTTTAGTATGTAGTTTTGTAGCACATTTAAGTATCATAAAGCGCAAGTTTCAAGTCACTAAAAATTTCCGTTGGTCTTTGAGATTTTTTTTTCAATGGTGTTGAGCGTTTTCTTCCATACAAAACTACATTTTGTTCAGGCGTTTTATGGAANTTCATAATTTTTTTGGTTATTTTTTACAAAAATAAAGTTCATATTTTAATAATGTAATTTAAATTTTAAAACTTTTTACAAAACTTAAACGAATTTAGCAAATTTCCATACAAATTTGTATTGAGAACTTTTATTATTGTTTTTTTATTATCTATATATATAAAATTCAAATTATGTATGTACCTATAGACACACTTGGCTCCTAAACGAATAAGCCGATCGTAACCAAATTTTACACACGCACTGGANAATACACGTTTGAGGAAAGGGTGCGATAGTAGACTCCAGTTATAAGATTATAAATTAAATTTCCAAGAGAAAGTCGGTTCTTTACATATTTTCTAATTACCTTCGAAAATATATTAACTCAAAAAAAAAATAAACAATGCTTCATAGATCGATTTTTTTAAATCTAACTTCATAAAGTTCTTTAAAAATATTTTGTAAATGAGGCCATAAGAGCTTAGGGGGAGAGTTACAACACAAAAATACATTTAAGGCGCAGCGAAGCACGCCGGGTAATTGCTAGTTTATTATATTTTATTATTAGTTTTGTAGCTCATTTAAGTATCATAAAGTACAAGTTTCAAGTCGCTAAAAATTTCCTTTGGTTTTTGAGATTTTTTTTTCTCAATGGTGTTGAGCGTTTTCTTCCATACAAAACCACATTTTGTTCAGGCGTTTTATGGATGAAAATGCGCAGCACCCTTGAGAAAAATTTCATAAAAAATCAATATTAAAAATTAAAGCGACTTGAATTTTGCACTTTATTACACTGAAATTGAATAAGCTACTAAATTGCACACTCAATTTTTTTCTAAGTTTTGCAAAATGTTTGAAAATTTAATTCACATAGTTGTTCTAAAACAATTACTGTACGAACAACTGNATTTTGCACTTTATTACACTGAAATTGAATAAGCTACTAAATTGCACACTCAATTTTTTTCTAAAATTTTGATGAAAATTTTAGAATTGGTTTAAGTTTTGCAAAATGTTTGAAAATTTAATTCACATAGTTGTTCTAAAACAATTACTGTACGAACAACTATTTTGACTATGTACATATCGTCACCTCACTTCACAAAGTCCCTAACCAACACTTTTTTTGAAACTGCATTTTTCACAGATAGAAGGTATTAAATTACACCTTCAATTAATACTTTAAAGTGTTAGTACCAAAAACAACGGTGTTACTTTCAACTTTTTAAAAAGTCCTACCTGTTTTTGATACCCTTTTTAAAATGCTTCTTCCTTCTTCTGTAAAATCAAAAATTTGTTGGTTAGGGCCTTTGTGAATTAAGATAACGATATGTACATATGTAGTTACATACATACATATATAAGTATGTTAGTATATATATATATATATATATATATATATATATATCTATTAAGTTTATAACAAAGAGCTTTAATAAAATCTATATCACTGATAAATTTATGCATTTCAACATTTCACTTAATATTACATCCAAAATTACTTCTACAAGTGCTATGTATGTATTTGTCATCTAGAGGCGAGCGGCCGCTCGTGAGTCTCACAATAATATTGCTATAACTTTAGAACTACTTGCTGTTTAATCCTGAAGCTCTCCCAGAATTTTATTTGGATATTCGTCTATAATTCTGCATTAAAACAAAACAAAAATTTCAAACCTTCTAACAAAAATTTTGCATTTGTAAAACCACCTCCATAATTTTTTCGACCTGAAAGCATTAGTACAAACTTTGTTAAAATTAACTGTAAATATATTTTGGTGTAAACGAGCGATGACGATTGGTATGAACCGGTTACTTTGAGACCCAAACACCTCCTGTGACTTTTTGGGCATAAACCGCAGGCCTAGTGCGTGAAAGAGTGGAACTTTTTTAGAGTCTAAGGAACGGTGCACATTAGAGCGATGCGATACGTGATACGATAGGCGATGCGATAAGCGATACGATATGAAAGCGACATCGACATGCTGAGTACGTGGGAATTGGTACGAAGCGATGAAAACTGTGCTCACATGCACGACAAGGACACTGTGGCGCAGAGTGTTCAGATTTGACGATTTAGCGCCAATTTGCTGTTTTTTTTTGATATTTGCGCGTAAAATTTTATGAAATTGCCTTTGGCGATTTTTAGCGATTTATTCTCTTCAATTCAGTTTGTTGTGCTCTATATTGTGAATGCGTCGAAACACGTGATAAGTAGCTTATGGAGTTCGAGCTTTTATTTTGATGTGGCAACAATTTTTATTGTTATCGATTTTATTGTAGCATATCGAACATTTTCCAATATTAAACCACCATTTGTGACAACTCCCGCTGAATGTGAAATTTTCAATTTCATGTATGATCTCGCCTTATTATAGCTTTTATTTTATTTTTAGCGCCGAGCGCTTAAAAGCGGATTGTGCGATTAATAAATTAATATGAGTTACAATAAATTAATTAATTCCACAGACCTATCGGAAAATGTGTTAATACAAATATTTTTTAAAAGTATGAATATTTTTAAAGAAAATTGTTTGTAAATCACTATCATATAAATGATTTGTGTTATTTACTATTACTCTGAAGGCTTTATATTCGGTTTCGGTTTTAAAAACTATGTATAACAAGATCTCATTTCTAAAATAAAAGATTTTTTAAGCTGATTTCATGAATTTTCCGATTTTTGCCGATTTATTTTTTCAGAATTGGCTCTTTTCTTTTTAAACAATCTGGACACCCTGCTGTGGCGACATATATTGCTTGAGTATCAGCCGAGCGAAACTGCGGCGATGTAATATCGCTTGTGTATCGGCCGAGCGACACGGTTTGCTATCACACCGCATATGGTATTGCGTGTCGTATCTCTCAAATGCGCACAGAGGGCATCTCGATGTAGCTTTCATATCGTATCGCGTATCGTATCGCTCTAATGTGCATTAGGGATGGGCAACATTTCTAAAAGATCAGGCTTTTTGATTAATCACGGTTATTCAGGTTTTAAACCGTTTAAAAAACTGCATTAAAAACCTGATCTTTTCGGTTTACCATAAAAAAACGAAGTAACGGGTGATTTTTTTGAGGTTAGGATTTTCATGCATTAGTATTTGACAGATCACGTGGGATTTCAGACATGGTGTCAAAGAGAGATGCTCAGTATGCTTTGACATTTCATCATGAATAGACTTACTAACGAGCAACGCTTGCAAATCATTGAATTTTATTACCAAAATCAGTGNGACTGCGAAAAAAACCAAAACAAAAAACAAAAAATAAATAAAAAATTGATGTCAAATCAAATAAAATTTTCACTTAAACATATTAAATACTTACTACTGTGCAATGGAAATTAATTAAAACAATTTTTCTTAATTTTATATATCAACTTAATTTCCAAATATACGATAAAGCGTTGGACACACAAAAACAAACTTCATTTAAAAAAAAAAAAAAACTTTTTGTAATTCAGAGATAAATACATATTGCAACTTCAGTCCTTCAATTGCCACGCCCATTTTTAAGGATTTGTCGCCTTAAATAAAAATCTTGCCATACAAATATTATATCTGGATAGGTATTCTAACGGAATCCACAATAAAATTTTACTTTTTGCAAAAACCGGATGTATAACACCTTACCAAATATATCTTAACATAAGTTTCCGAAAAAAAATTACAAATAATGGTTGATTCTCAAAAAATAAACCATCTCGTCATAAAGAAAAATATTTTAAAAATAGTTCTTGAAAAACCCCCCGCTTTTTGAACCACGTTTTTTATAGAGAATTAAGCAAGGATTTCGATGGTATAACTTTAAATCCCTAATTTACTGGTCTTCACTATGCAAATCAACTTCAAAAAGTTCAACTGTCTATAGCTAAGTTAGCTTTAGGACAATCTTGACCAGCTTATACATACAAAGCCCGTTTCTTAGCTTAAAAATGGCCTTAAGATGAAGTCTCTATGATCAGCAGAACCCGCGATATAACGATTTGAAGGAGTACGTGATTAGTCAGAATCACGAAAAATGCAAACTTTGACAGATCATATCTCCAAAGAAAAAAGCGAAAAAAAATCCTCCAACACGTGTTAGCTTATTTCATGTATAGAACCCATACAAAAATTTGAAGCGAATCGGAGACATGACATAGTTTTTTTTACGAAATCCGTCCGGTTCATATTGTAATGCGATTGTATCAGTTTGGAGTCGACTCTGGAGCT
>NW_016181027.1:3192-6467 GCF_001687245.7 Rhagoletis zephyria | reverse complement strand
ATTGCTCCAAATTTGAGCAAAGCCATTTTTTATTAATACGACCCATTATTTTGACCCAGTAGCTGTTTCTGCCTTTTAAGGCGAAAATTAGAGACAAAATTTGACGAATTTTTTCGGGCAGAAAATATTCTGTGATTTTTTACTTTTATATATGTATGTCTCGTTCCCAGATCTTCATAAATTTCTATTTTTTTTTTGTATGGCCCAGGATCGATCCTTGTGCCACTCCAGCAGATAGTTTATGCTCTTTGACACCGTCCTCAGTATTGTACATTAGCACTCTATTTGCTAAGTAATTGTCTACAATTTTGCGGTGATATGCAAGAATTTCGAAACTGCGTAGAGCGTCTTTTATGTGTCTTCAGCTTGTGGTGTTGAGTGCACTTTTTACTTCGGGGCTAACAAGCAAGCCTAACTCCTTTGCTGCTCCCTTCTACATTTCATCACTGAGTGCAGCTTCCGCCAACTGTTTTACTAATCTGACAGCGTCTAAAGTTGATAGGCAAACTATGTATATCCCTGTGCGGACCTCCTCTTTCCCCGATTGCTTCTTGGTATGTACATATGTGCATATGCATTTGTAATTTAATTGGTCAATGAAATAAGAATGACTATTTGTATACAGGATGCAAATAGAGTCTCCATTTATGTACTTTGAAAACAAATCCTCTGAACTGTAACAGCATCCATTAGAAGATTGTGTCATCCTTCAACGGATCCAGTCAACTGTATTGTTTAACGATTTGTAACGGGAATATCCCAGAATATTTGATCATTTTGCATGTTTCTGCGTGAAATTATTCCCATCGGTACGTTTTGCGGTATGCAAGCTGTGGCTGTAAACACTAATGATGCGGAGCGGAGCTTTTTTCACCTTTACTTAATTATAATAAAAATTATTGGTGGTTCTTAGATATAGAAATTCTGTATGACAAACAAATTAAAGACCGTTAGCTTTTGAAAAATGCCAAGCCAAGAAGTAAACGAACTTCTTCTTAAAGATTAAAGTATGTATATGTATTTATTTTTTTCAACCATCAGCACCCCGCGAGCAGAACAACAACAACAACAACAGTTGCCGCTTACAACCTTGATGACGGTGGAAGTGTGTGACTACTTTTTTCTCGTGTTGTAAGTGGCCAACATTGTTCCAACATTTAAATTTGCATAATCAAAATCAAAAACATCATTTTCCAGCACTTTTCGGCATCTCACACCAAACGTACCAGAAGCGGCAACAGCGTAATTGTGACCTCAACTCGCCTCATCGACGCATCCCCCATTCGAATCGAGCATCCAGCCCGTGTCAATTTTAAAGTCGCTGCAACGCCCATCAATATGCCATAAACTCGAACAATGACGCACTTAACCTCTTCAAAGCTGCGAAACGCCACCACTTCAGCCAACCCCGCGCTGAAATTTAACATCTCACAGCAGCCCTCCCTCACTCCACTCCACTACGCTTCATGTCGTCACTTCGCCACTTCGCCACTGACGCAAATGTCGTCTGCTCAAAGCAAATGAAATTATGTAAATTCTTTTTATGTAGATGCAACATCAACAACAACAACAACAGCCACCACAAACTGGTGGGAGTTAATCTGAAATATTGTATAAGTAAGCATATTATTATAATTGCTGGCGGCTGGTGCTAAAATCGAATTTGTTGTCAACACAATGCTGCTACATCACTGCGACTGCCGCAGAAGGAGCAGCTACAAATTCGTAAGACGACGACGACGACGACGACGACAACGACGGCGACTCTTTCTCCACCGCACCGCACCGCAGCGCACTCAGCCTCATCCTCATCCTCGTTGACGCTTTGAAAAATTATGCAACCATTGTTCATACTCATTTCCGTTACATTTTCGAAATTTCAACTTTTGGTGGTGTGAGACGCCCAGAGCCGCGGCAGTGGCAAGCAGCAAACTACGATACGCACTTGCGCCACAGCCCACAGGCCACGCCGACAACGACGCACTGGGCGGAGGCGCTGCGGAACTCCAGCGTGGAGTGACAGACGTTGGTCTTCAAGAAAACAGCTCCTCCACCCACATCCTTCTCATCATAATGATATACTGAAATAATAAGCAAATAATATTAAATCATAATAATGAAACGCGCGTAAGCGCCTAAAAGCGCGCTACAAACACACACACATACTCATGCAGGTGTACTATTTAAGAGCGGCACTCGAAAAACGCTTTTCAATTAAATTCCATCCAAGGCACTTAATTTAAATGGTTCACAGAACTTTACCTTGTCGAAGCGGTGGCGAGTGAGTGAAGAAAACCCGGGGGTGGCAAACTAGCCGATATGTGGTAACTCATTTGAGCAACGTGGATTAGATCTGCCTTTTGGGACTAGTAAGGGAAGCGGATACTTTTAACTGCTGGTTTTTCCTTTCGTGTATCGCTGAGAGTTCGCTCATCATTTAATATAAATTCTTTCTGAAATTAACGAACACATATGTACATATGTATGTAGTTACATTAGACTGAATCACCAAAAAAAGTTGCGGTTTTTCCGCCGGGATTACAAAATTTATTATATTTTAAGACGTTCACCAAAATATTTGGGAAAAATATTAAGATTTAAGTGAGCTGGACCAATTTGAAAATACCTCCAAAACTGGAGTTTTTTATGAATAAAAATAGTTTCTTGTTTTTTGTTATTTTTTTGGCCTTTTAACAATTATATTCAACAATTTTATNAATTATATTCAACAATTTTATAATGAGCTCGAGGCCATTTTTTAAATGAAAATTTATCATTATAAAATTGTTGAATAAAAATAGTTTCGTAAANTTTTTTGGCCTTTTAACAATTATATTCAACAATTTTATAATGAACTTTTTTCAAAAAGTTCTTTACGAAACTATTTTTATTCAACAATTTTATAATGAGCTCGAGGCCATTTTTTAAATGAAAATTTATCATTATAAAATTGTTGAATAAAAATAGTTTCGTAAAGAACTTTTTGAAAAAAGTTCATTATAAAATTGTTGAATAAAAATAGTTTCGTAAAGAACTTTTTGAAAAAAGTTCATTATAAAATTGTTGAATAAAAATAGTTTCGTAAAGAACTTTTTGAAAAAAGTTCATTATAAAATTGTTGAATAAAAATAGTTTCGTAAAGAACTTTTTGAAAAAAGGCCCCTTCAGATGACAAAACAGATTAAGCTTAAAAAATCTGCATACACATATTTAAAAATCTTTTCAACGGAATCGTAAGAATGCGATTTTTGATGCTGTTTTTTTACTTTTTTCAA
>NW_016181027.1:0-3108 GCF_001687245.7 Rhagoletis zephyria | reverse complement strand
TTTACGAAAAACTTGAATAACTGGGCCAAAACTATTCTGATTTAGACTTATGGGATCTCAGTAGAAAGGTATTTTTACACTGTTTTTATTTCTGTAAAAAAAAAATCATTCGTGTCCCAATGTCAAATACCAACACATCTTAATTTAACTTTGAATGACGTTCGTTCATCCTACCTTTCTCTTTCATCCTTTGAATGAGTTTATTAGCAAAGAAATAAAAAGGGTGAGAAAATACCTTTCCACCGACACCTCTTAAGTCTAAATCAGGAGAGTTTAGGCTCAGGTATTCAAGTTTTTCTTATACCAATCTTTGAAAAAAAGTTAAAACGCAGCATCAAAAATCTCATTACGATTCCGTTCAAATTTTTTTTTAATTTTTTTTAATATTTGTATGCAATTTTTTTAAGCTTACACCGTTTTGTCAATAGGGGATTTTTTCAAAAAAAAATTTTAAGAAACTATGTATTTTTATTCATAAAAAACTCCACTTTTGGAGGTGTTTTGAAATTGGTTCAGCTCACTTAAATCTTAATATTTTTTCGGAATATTTTGGTGGACGTCGATTTTGGATTTTATAATTCCAATGGAAAAATAGTACCGATTTTTTTTTTGTATGGGGAGTGATGCAGTCTAATGTACATATATGTTTTTGGCTAACCAGTGGAAGAAGGTAGCTTATTTACTGATATTTTCTCCAAGTTTCGAAGGTGGCTGCAATTCTTAGACCACATTGCAATTTAAGAATAAAATAAAACAAGAAATCCGGTGCGAAGATTTCGAAATTTAACAATAAAAAAAAATAGTTCGCTCTAACCCCTGATTTCAGTTAGTGCATGCGAAAGGTTTCGAAATCAACAATTACTTCAAATCAAGACAAGTGAAAGCAATTAGCTTCCGGTTTCATCAATTTTACCAGTCAATAGCAAGCAAATAAACCCATAATGCTCGTGCGTGTGTTTGAATGTTTGCATTTGGTTTGTTTGCGAAAGCAACTGATTGCTGCATGGCCGCTGGTGGCGGCGACAGCTGATTAGTCAGGCGTATGCGCAAAGTCAATAACGCAGACATGACCCGAGGACGTGTAAAATGCATTATGTCTACATAGATATGTGCATATGAATCTGCACATACATACAAACATACATAAATATACATACATATGTGCATATGTATAAGTAGCTATGTACGTACATTAGAAGTGTCCTTATTTAAAAGAAAATTTTGTATGTAAGAATTTGTATTGAGTGCCGCCCGGATATTTTCTCCTCTTCATCTGAAAGGTCACAGTGCAAATTTGGAGTCAATCTGATATATGAAAAAAAAATGCTGACTATTGAGCCATGGGCATCGGTATAGAGGTATTAAAAAGGAAATTAGAGATTTTTTAATATTAAAAAATTAGAGGCTAAATCAGAGTTGCCACTTTCATAAATTATTACCAAAATTGGTAGAAAAAATGCGGTTGGTAAGAAGTAAATTTTTGTAGAATTTTGTTAAAGTATTTTGTTTGAAAAACAATTAAAACTTTCCGTTCCCACTTTATTTTTCGTAGTTATCTTTATATTATAAACTTCTTTCCGCATTGTTTGTTATACTAAACTTTCATCGACTATAAAACTGCATACCGAACAATTCAGATTGAAAAACCCGAAATTGAGACAAAAAATTTTGGAATATTTCTAAATGTTGTATATAGGTTAAATCCTTGATTTTTATGGGTTTGGTTAAATCGCAACTAATATTCTTATACAAACAAAAATAGCAAAAATATAATAAATCCAGTTGAAGTTTTTTCAAATGATGAAGTTTTGTTGTTGACTTTAATTTCATCACTTTCGCTCTTGGTTGAAGGAAACCGAGAAGATCAATAGTTAAATAAAAAGTTCCTTAAAAAACATTTTTTAATTTTTATTAAAACAACTAAAAAAAGTTGTTAAGCGAGTTAAAGTGAGAAGGCGTAAAACTTCGGGTGCGCTGGGTTTGGGTCCCGCCACGTTAAACCCTCGCCCAATTAAAAACAAAAAGCAGCCACGGTACCGAGTATTGGGCACCGGTAATTCAGTACATAAATATTTGCCAGTTACTGTTGCCAGGGAGAGCGAAGTTTTTCGAAAAAAGCTCATCCATACGTACTTAGGATCTACTATGTCCCAAGAAAGATTAAACGCTTTAGATATCTTATCTATCGAAAACGAGATTGCCACTCAGATTGACTTGTTCAAAACCATCGAAAAATTCGCTCACGCCAAAGCAAAGTAAACTTTTTAGAATTGATACATATATGAAAATTTTGATTATAACAAAAATGAAAAATTCTTAAATTTCGACTATTTTTGCAATACATTAATTATCCTATAAAAAAAGAAACTGAGGTGGTAAACATTATTATCAAAGGGTTCTCCGTTACATTTACGCCCCGGGCGTCGCTGACTCTAAAGCCGGCCCTGTGTGTACACGAACTGCATGGGTTATATCAGTGTGGCTTTAAATCTGGACAACCAAATTTTGGAAAATGATTTGCTAAGCTTCTCCTCCAATTTGTGGTGTACGTCTTGATGTTTTTACTAGGGACCAAAAATTACTGTTACCTCGAATTTTTTATTTTTTTTATAAAACTTATAACTGTTAACCCAGGGGGTTTTACACAAATGGAGGGACCTGCAGTTTTACGCCGCCTCCGAACGGTAAATGGACTTTTACTTAAAATTTCCACAAAAAAATTAATTTCGGTGCAAACATCAAACACACATACATACATATGTACATACATATCTACGTGTTTGACATTTTTGGTTGTACTTATTTTCGTTTTCCTTTTGCTCTTTCTTTATACATAAATACGTATTTATCTATACACATATGTAGATACATATTTCATCACCACCCGCATACTCCGCATCTTTACCGAGTGGATAGTGCAAAGGGTACGAAATAATGATTTATTACTGCGTTCAAATTCAAGCTGTAGGCCAAGAATTGCTTCACTTGCGAGCATTTCGTACACTTTTCGCTAGCTAGCTCACTCTCAACTTCAAGCTCCTCACCGCACCGCACCGCTCTGTTTCACTTGGGTCCCATATCGAGTCAATTATTCAATCGATTATTGCT
>NW_016181026.1:0-6468 GCF_001687245.7 Rhagoletis zephyria | reverse complement strand
GGAAGGTCAGAGTTTTTGAAGATCCCTCATACCTGTATCAGGCAATGTCGCATCTTTCCTAATGCTTTAAAAGCCACCTGACTATCAGTGAAAATGTAGATATTACAACTAGGAATCGTATCACACTGTACCACTTATGAGTCTTTTGAAATAGATCTCACTTCCGGTTGAAAAACACTGCAGAAGTCAGAAAGGCGGAAACAGAACGATATACCCAATTTTTCCGAATAGACTCCATTACCAATGCTATTGTCGAGCTTCGATCGGTCCATGTAAACATGGATTGATCCCCTTTGGTGTCTATTGTCTTTATGGTTCTCGTTATCAGTAGAAAAGCCGGTCGTTAAACTTTGTCCATTTTCTTAGCGTTAACCTTTTTATTGAGAGCATCCCACCAAAATACTACCCCGCAGAAAAGAATCGGTCTTACCACCGCAGTGTAGATATATACTACAATCCTAGATCCCAGTTTTTGCTAATAGCCCTGGTTCAGGTGTATACAGGAGTTGTGGCTTTGCGAACCCTATCATCGATGCTAGGTCCCCAATTAAATTTCCTATTGTTATTTTGTTGACTGACGCATCGAACCACAGTCGTAGTTTCAGGATCATCGAAGAAGTTTACGCACGCTAAGTAAACGATTTAATGATCCTTGCAGAGATCTCACAGATGGATGTGAGAACATCGGCAGGGCTGAAAACATCAAAGGCATTAGTATTTCATATGGTATCACAGTCAGTGTTGCCACATATAGGCTTTTCCTACCAACACTCGTAGGGTTTCTTTTTCTTTTGGTAGGCTAGATTTAATTGTGATATGTTCCGCTACAATAATATTTATTTGCGAATAATAGAAAATATATAGTATGTATATCCGAAAATTTTTATTACGGCAAACATGTAAATGTACGTGATTCGTAAGTACAAACGTATAACCTTATTATTGCCAATATACAATATAAGCATCCATATACATATCGTCACCCTTATACCAGAAACATGAATGTGCAAATTTACCAATTTTGAGCTATTGGGTTGACTTGACTAACATTTGGATGTTCTTGATTTTCCAACATTTGAATTTTTACACATTCATGTCTCTGGAAAAGGGGTGACGATATACTTAATGTGGACTGAACAAAGTTGAGATGAACTACATATGTATGTAAGTGTATGTACTGGAGACTGGTGAGCTGTCTGAATAAACCCACTGAATCCCATCATTGCACCATGGATCAAAAGAAGGAAAGTCAACTTGACTACACCCACCTTGGTAGGGACAGAAACTGAGTTATCATCAGAGGCGAAGTATCTAGGGGTAACTCTGGACAAAAGGCTCAATTGGAATTCACATCTCTCGAATTTTTGCCAACCAAGAGCGCCTTATGCTTATCTGCGCCTGCATAGTAAGACTTGGGGAATATCAGCCAAGCTAAGCAAGTAAACGCGGGAGCCAACTTGTGTCAGCTGCACCGACTGGTCTGCGTGGCCATCACAGGAGCTATGCGCATCTGTTCTACGAATGCTCATAACACGCATACCTCATTTGTCTATTCTGATGAAGGCTAGAGCGCTCTACGACTGCCCAAAACGATAAGTCTGAAAAGTTGATTTTCGGGGTCATTTTGAGGTTCTCGAACTATTCTTTTGGATGATCCCGCTATTAAGCTCACGGACATCATGCTACCGAAGTTATCATTTTACCAACTCTGCAAGGTCAGAATTCCTGAAAGGGGCTGCTGTGAAGCGATAATAACTATGATTGAAGAAGGTTCCCAAGTATAGTATACGGAGAGATCGAAGATGGATGACGGGAGTACAGGGACAGTCGTACTTGGACCAAGATTCCAGAATATTGTGCCAATGAGCACATACCCAACCATATTCCAGGCGGAAGTCTTCGCAAGCGACGTTTGTGTTCGCGAATGTCTTCGTAGATGGACAAATGGGACCAGAATAAATATTATGTCAGAGAGTCACACAGTTTTAAAGGCCCTAGACTCTTCTAAAACGGCATTAAGGCTGGTGCACAGCTGTAAAACTCTTTTGAACCACCTGGCCGCCCACAATAGCGTAACGTTTTGTGGGCTGGTGGAGGAAACTTCAGAGCATATTCTATGTGACAGCTCGCGTATCATGAATAGCAGACTGATACACCACGGGGAACGATTGCCTTCTCCATCCAAAATTTGGAACATGGCACCCTCCAAAGTGCTTAACTTCTTAAATAGCCTGTGGGAGTGATTACAATTATGGTTTAGCACAATAATAATAATAAAGAGACAGAAATTTGTACATGTACTATATGTACAGTTAAATGGCTTGTTATATACAGTTAATTGGTTTTTATTGTACTAGCTGTGTCATAGATTTATTAAATGTTATGTTTTCTATATTTTTAACAAACTTGACATTGAAAAACAAAATTTGAAACTAAAAAAAATTTTGGTAGGTTTTAATAGGAAAAAAAATGTTTCGTGGCCACACTGATCACAGCGATTTTAATTGTTTCAATGTGAACTAAGAATGTTTTACTTTACAAACCGTTTTTGATTTGCAATGCTCTTTTTGCATTAGTCAACGCAAAAATTCTTATCAAGCGCCGCGAAGCAAGCGAGCATTTATTATGCATAAAAGCAAGCACTTTCACTGAAATTATGTTCGTTCCCACGACAGTCGGGTCTACGTAACCGGAACGACCCAGATTTATATCTGGCCAAGGACTGTCACTCCAGCAACACTCCCCAAAATCTCTTTGGGGAATTTGTATGCTGTTAAAACAACAAAACAACTGAAATTATGTTAACTGGTTTAAATTTCAACCATGGAAAATAAAAAGGTCATATGGGATGCCAGATTTAACCATCCTGTTGTTCTATATACATAAGTATGTACATAAGTGGTATCTCCAGCGTGAGCTATATGTAGATATCACTTTAAAAACAACCATTCATTACTTAATTGCTGACCTCTCACTTATTGCAAATTGTATTGTGAGCATCCTACAAAAAAATTCGCGCTGCTTGCATAAAAATATTAAAATTCATATCTCATTTAACTGCAGGAAATGTTTGGCAATTTATATAATTGCATATGGATAACTGTCAAAATGCGTCAACATTATTAATCACACATACAAGTATTTTAAACAATGAAACGGGTTGGTTGTGTTGTGCCCTTTTTTTTTGCATGGCTGTATGTGTTAATGAAATGTGCGTTTTTGTGGCGAGCACATTTTTTGTTCTCGTTTAAGTTAACCCACCGAAAAACGGCTGACCATGACAATTTCGAACAAGCTGACGAGCGAGCAAAAACAAAACAAACATTGAGCGCGTACAAATTTAAGAAGAAAAAACTGGCGAAAAACCCAGGAATTCGATATAACGGAAAACAGGGCGCCAGTCAGTGACCATGTACGCACACGCCCACACTTAAGCGGATAATGGACAAGTTATATGCTCACAGTTAAACATATATACAATACATACATACATGCGTACATACTACGCATAAGAGCTTCCACATTGAAAAATATGTATGTACATATCAGGGTTGTTGCGAATATTCGCATTCGCATTCGCATCCGCGGAACTTCCGCATAAATTTTTACATTCGCATTCGCATTCATTCGCATTCGCACGAATAATCAATGCGGAGCATTTGCGAAAAATGCACAAAATATACAAAACACATTGAGCGCATGGAATGGAACAACAAAACGGATTTGATGGCTTATGGTACCGACAGCGGTGAGTAATTAATTGTGACTGCCTGAAACTAGGAAAAGCCAAGCTCAGCTAACTACATAATAAAAAAAAAACTAATTACAAGCTGTCCATTACAGGTGAACCTTTTCAAGAGGTCACGCCGGGAACTAAGAAAATCTGAGACCTTTATCGTCCGTGATTCCAATAATTGAAATTATTATAAAAAACGGGGTACCTTTTTAACAAAATAACAAGATTTTAAACTAATTCTGCTTGCAGCCACGACTTTCATAACAGAATTTTCTTCGAAATTTTCATTCCTACAAAATAAGAATTTATTAGCCATATCCACCTATTCAAACGTCGACATGCACAGCAAACATCCGAGCAGGATTAAAAATGAATTACAAAAACTAAAATCGAAAAACGCTCATGTCGTAACAGTGTCTCCAAATTCTGAAACAATCCAAAAGAATTGGTTCTCCAAATTGGAGCACAACGGTGTTTAAACAGCGATATTGCCATGACGCTAGATTGTGAAGATGAAAGTCAGGAGGATACATCCGAAATTTGCAGCCCCGATGCAATTTTCGAATTATTGAACCGCAAAAGAAATAAAAACGAAGTCCTCTCAACTGGTGCAGCGTCAATCGAAGAGTTTACAATTTTGTAAAGTTTCAAGTTTTTCAAGTTTGTCGCCTCGAGCGAGTAGTTATTTAATGACGCAGGTTTGATATACGACCCGTTAGGAAACAGGCTGTAGCCCGAAAAAGCAGCAAAACTACTCTTTCTTAAATACAATGTTCCAATTTTTTAATTTAAGTATTAAATAAAAACAAAAATATTAAAAATTACTAAATTTTCCATTTGTTTACCTAAATCACCTTATGTACTCACCAAAAAATATTTCTTAAGATACAGTGAAAGGTCGCATAGACGGACGCTCTAATAAGCGGACACATTCTTGGGAACGAACAATTTTTGGTTTTTTTTTTTCATAAAAACGCTCTCCCATCGGACTTTCCGATAAACGTACGCAGACACTTAAAAATGTCCAGTTATGAAAAAACTCTTCCATAAGCGGACGCGAAGCTCTAACAAGCGGTCAATTTTGTTTTGTTTTTCAGTCAAATGTTGACTCTTTCGCTTTCACATATGTACATATGTATATGTACACAAGAACATAGTCCATATTCAAAAATATTTTCTTTTCTAGAAAAAGTGTCGCTTTTTCGTTGCCAATGGGTAATGAGATTTGTCGGTAAGAAAGAAAACGCAATAAATTAGAATTTATTTTTAATTCACCCTGTTTCTGTCTATTGAAGAATAAATGTTATTTTAATTTAGGAACCCGCAATTTCAATTGTTTAAGTATGAATTTTTATTTTATTTTCTACGAAATTCCTATGAGCGGACATCTCTCATAGGCGGACAAAAAAGATGACCATCTGTGTCCGCATATTGGAGCTTTCACTGTATTTGACATCCGCACTCGCATTCGCATCCGCGGATGTCTAAAATTCCACATTCGCAACATCCCTAGTACATACATATGTATATCCGTACAAAGCCACTCGCTTGCGAATACCAACAAATGGCATCACGACGATGGGCTCTTCTCCTCCTTCATTCAATTCAAAATGTGCATTTGTCTATCTTGAGTGCATGTGTGCATGTGTGTGTTTGTACATTCCCTGCAGGAAATTTATCTAACTTTAAGTTGATTGGGAAGGAGCTAAAAGTCACTATTGTCTGTATATTTTCTTTGACGAAAGCTAACTATATTTCTATGGCGATGGCTGTGAAATAGTCAAGGGTGGTTACCTCTGCACTTGATGTAACTAACTTGTAACTAACTACTTTTGGATTAAAATATCAATAGGAAAATCGAATTTTTTTTATTTTTTTACTTTATTTATTTTGTTACATTTCATATTTTTTTACATATCTAGATGGTCCCATATTCGAACTCCGTCAGACATAACTTCAAATGTCTTCAATTCGAAAGAGTATTTGCGAAGTGTAGGATATTTAAATAGTAGAAACGCGTTTAAAGAAAAAAAACGCCTGCATTACTCCTGCACTACTTGTCAAATCTCGCTAAAAATCTGAGTAAAAGTGGATTATTTTTTATCAGTTGATAATTTTTTTTCTGCAGGGTTATGAATACTTGTATACGAGCGCGTGTTATCCTTATGCAAGGTTGCAGCTTTTAATACTATTCAAGTATTCGCCCGGCTGTCCGCTTGCATTGGTTGCCACGGCTTTGATTTCAGCTTCTGCTTCTGCTTCTGTTTCTGATCATTCCCCCACAGCGGCGATTATTAATTGTATATGTTTATTGTTATTGTTAAATGTTAATGCTATCGCTGTTGTTGCTTATTGCTTGTTGTTAATTTTGATGGTCATACTTGGTATGATGATGTATGATTGCGGTCAGTGAGCGCTTAAAATTTATGTATTTGTCTTCTATAGATAGAAGTGCAAAAAGCGGTAAAAGTTAAACAAAAGTGCATACGAATCGAGGATACAATATCAACAACTCAGCTACATACATACGCATGCATGTACATACCCTGCAGGGAAAGCTACCAGTTGTGATCTAGAATTCTACATGTATGTACATGTATGTAGAATGTACATGTATGTATACATAACCAGCCAGCAAGAAAACGTACATTTTACGTACATTATGTTTTACGAGGGATTCTCGATCTGCGAAAAGTTAGAGAAAGACTCGTAAACGATAAAACAAAAAAAAA
>NW_016181025.1:0-6468 GCF_001687245.7 Rhagoletis zephyria | reverse complement strand
ATTTATTTGCTTCAAGATATGTGTGTGCACTTGTACGTGTGTGCAAGTAATTTTTTATTCTTTGCGTTTACAGCTGACCAGTAACGGCAACTAAATTGAATTAGCGCAATTGCTAGTGCACACTGAATTAAAATGTAAATGCTTTGTTTACTCAACTTTTTTTGAAGTTGGCTGTGTTTCAAAAAGTTCAGTTTAAATTCAATTTATCGAAAATTTGTGCATAAATTTTGCATTGCCATGGAGATTGTTTGTAGTAAATTAAATATTTTAGCAGTTAATTAGCATAATGAATGCGATCATTGGCATTTGAATGCAAANAGTAACGGCAACTAAATTGAATTAGCGCAATTGCTAGTGCACACTGAATTAAAATGTAAATGCTTTGTTTACTCAACTTTTTTTGAAGTTGGCTGTGTTTCAAAAAGTTCAGTTTAAATTCAATTTATCGAAAATTTGTGCATAAATTTTGCATTGCCATGGAGATTGTTTGTAGTAAATTAAATATTTTAGCAGTTAATTAGCATAATGAATGCGATCAATGGCATTTGAATGCAAAATTTTGTAAGTACATATAGTATGCACATTAGGTTGGTNCAGTTTAAATTCAATTTATCGAAAATTTGTGCATAAATTTTGCATTGCCATGGAGATTGTTTGTAGTAAATTAAATATTTTAGCAGTTAATTAGCATAATGAATGCGATCATTGGCATTTGAATGCAAAATTTTGTAAGTACATATAGTATGCACATTAGGTTGGAACCTTAAATGTAGCGAGCAAATTTTTACATCAGATTGCCTCATATCCTACGTCGATGCTAATATAGTCGAAGATATCCCATATAAATTTTGATCCCGATTGAATTCGGTTACGGCGTGTCGCACGTGGGTCAAAGTTCAGATTACCCTATGACGACGTCTTAGCCGACTTTAATCGGGACTAAAATTTATATGTGATATCTTCGAGTTTAGTAGCATCAATTTTGGGCATTAAAAGAAAAAACATATTTTAAATTTTTTGAGTCCTTAGAGGCATCTGACTTTTGACCCCTTCGCGACACATCTTAATTGACTCAAATCGGGACCAAAATTTATATGTGATATCTTTGATTATGGTAGTATCGATTGCGGGTATTAGAGAAAAAAGAAAATTTATTTTAATTTTTTGAATCTCCATAGAGGCATCTAACCTTTGACCCCTTCGACTCCAATGGGGACCAAAATTTATATGTGATATCTATGACAGTGGTGTTACCGATTGAAGGGGTGAGACTGAAAAAAATCGTTCATTTGATTTTTTAAGGACTACCCTAATGTAGATATAAAAAATATACATATAAATAAAAACTTCACTGAAGATATGCAATAGTTGTTTTTGAGTTAAACCTTATTTCGAAAAAAAATATATATTAATTTACATAAGCATATTTGTTTTGACAGCATGGCCTGTCAAATTGTGGCTTAAAGCGCTCTGTGTCGGGTCAAAACGCTGTCAATTATTGAGAAAATGCGAATGAATGGTTGTTTATTTATTTAACGGAGGCACTATTAGTTTTGGTTGTACTTTTTTTTATTGGTAATGCTGCACTTTTTATCGAACAATAAAAATTTGAAAGCACACATGTACATACATACTTATGCATAAATGAATCATGCAAAAACTTTAAACAAATTCAAATAAGCTTATTAATTTATGGTATGCCAAAAGGCTAATAGCAATTTGTTTAGAGCTAATTGATAATTTCATGCTCGAAATAGTAAGCAATTGCAAACTATGTATATGTTTGTACATATAAAATATCTATTAATTAAATAGCATTTTGAAAAGTGATATTCCTTCGGTTTTAATAATTAAAAACTTTTAAAATCCAAATACCAATTGAATTTAAGTTTCAGATACTTTTGTGCTTATAGTTCGCTATTGAAAAGCGAAAGTGATACTGGGCATTATATAAATTGTGCCGAAAGAAATTTGAGTGAAGTAAAAAATCTTATAAAATAGACAGTAAATCTAGCCACTTGCGTGATTTGTGGGCGCAGTTCTTAGTTTTTCACTATTGTGCATCCGACTGGTTTGACTCTGCACTACCATGTGCACCACCACGGGTTAATAGACATTTTTCCGATCGGCGATAAAGGGAATTGCACATAATTTTTACCTTATATGCGAAAAATATTTTATTTTATAATTTTTTTTTTTGCTTTCAGAAAATCGAAATTACGAAAAAAATTTATTGTAGTACTACTCTTCATAAAAGGAAATTAGGTACTATCTGGTACCAAAATTTTAAGAAAAGAAGGATATTTGTTTTAAATTTCAAAGTTAATCATTGCTGCCAAATAGACACCCATAACGCATAATTTTTTATATACACCCTGTATCCCATAATTCCACACCATTCTCTTGCGGATGAAATTGTGGGTCACATTTTCATTATTTACCCTACAGAATGAAGCATTATTGTTAACTTATTCAACATTAAATTGTACCAGTCTGCGCTGAGGTTAAAATTTGTGAACTTTCGCTACTAACTTCAACTTCAGAAATGCCGGAAATATTTATGCATACGAATTTATTTCCATGTCTATATGTATAAAAAATTTTATCTTTCAAAATTTCAACAATTAAAATAACACAGCCTGCCACGCCTCAACGCCTACTTGTGGAATATATGTATGTACATATGCATGTAATAGCGAACAATTGCTTGGCACTACCTGCCTACAGCTGTGAGTGCAAAAATGCCAGTCAGGCTAAAACTTTAGGTGTGACAGGCATGCCGTTCCACACACACACACATTCATACATAGATCACGTGAGCAAGCACAGAGTGCGCTGACAAGCATTGTTACACATAATAAATTACAACAATAAAGTACAATCACTGGCAACATGTGGCAACTTTTGGCATTTTATGCGCGGAAAATGTCACAGAAAAATGCCAAACGTGCACTAATAACGGTGCATGTATATACATATGTATGTATGCAGGTGTGAGTGTTAGCATGAGTTTGTTTGTGTTGATACTTCCTTGAAGCTACATTTCACCGGCGCAACGCTGCACTATCAGGCCTATCACAGATTCCGAGTGAACTCACGTCGTGAAAAAATCTCCCGTCACGAATTCGGGAGAAATGCTATCAGCAATTCCAATGCATTGCATGATCACGACGGAATTTATGATAGCAATTCCCGATGTGACAACGTCGGGATGTTCGACGGAATGCATATATCTTTTGCCTAAATTATGGCATTTATTTATTTTAATTTTAAATTTTTTTTCAAAATTTTGTTTTTGATGCAGGATGGCAAGTACTACGAAACTACATCGATTTTTCGTTTCTCCTGAATAATTTCAAAAAATGGACTTGACTCCTTTTCACTCTTAGGTGACGATTTACTTTATCATGCACTAATTTCAATTTTGTTAAACCAAAAATGAGCGCAATAAATATGCAGAAATATAAAAAGCGCAAATTTTAGCGGAAAAGAAAAGAAGTTTGCACTATGTTATGGGATTTACTTAAAAAAGTTACAGCTGTGCGTCTATATGTACATATGTCTGCATATGAGAATGCATTTTTTCTTATTATATGTACTTGCATGTATTTGTTAACCACATGTGTGGCCTGCAATTACGCGAGTGCAAGAAACAAAATCGCAAACTCAAAACATTTATCGCCTCTGCAAAACTGCATTCCTTTTGAACTTGTTGTGACACACAAAACAAATAAATAAATGCATATACATGCATGTACATATGTACATTTGCGGATGCATACGCTCATATATCTATACATACATATGTTTATATGCATATTTCTGCATGCTGGTTAAACTTGTATATATGCCGCCAAGTTGCCTTAAATGGCTGCCACCTACTGTTGTTGCTTGCGTCTGGCTGTAGCCATGCAGCTGAGCTGGCTTTAAGTTGGCTCTGAAATGTCTTGGAGTGCCACATAAATTGTCGAGACAGTTAGCATACAAGACTTTACATATATGTAAGTAAAACACAAATAAAAACATACCGACTCGCATTTATAGCAATGCAGTTATATGTATCTGCACACATATATGCAGATATGTAGCTCACATGCATACAAATGCGTATACTCGTTTGCATCTAAAACGTCTCAGACAAGTTAAGTTTGCTTCTTTTTTTTCTACTTTGCCCTCAACTAAACAGTTATATTATTCTTCTGCCAGGTTTTCGTATTTCTCTTTTCATTTTAGCACTCGTCTGCTTTAAGTTTTTAATGCACAACTATTACTTGCAACAATGTGCAAGGTACATGTATATATGTACATATGTATATGAGAGTGCAGGTATCCAAATGTTTTAATACATATGTAAATATAAACATATTTGTTTATGTACACTGTGTCTAGCCATTTAACAGCTTGGCACTTTGGTTTGGCTCGTCGGTCTGACTGCAGCAGTCGCTCTAAAATGCCTTTGCAACATTTGCTATTTTTATTATAAATATGTATGTATTTATGTTGTTATTGTTGCCACCTTGCATGCCTTAATGGTATTTAAATATTTGTATCTTTAGTGGAATAGATACATGTGCTAGGTAAGCCAGTAGTTAAGGTAAAAGCAAAATGGTAGGGTCAGATTTGCTGCAGAGTTCATTTCTTTGTAAATGTTTGTTTTTGTTTCTTTTTGTTTTATTAGTACTACGGGGTTGGGTTTTATTTATTTACTTATTTGATTTATTTTCTTTGTAAGCTAAGCAGTGCAAATGCCTTTTCAAGTGCCTGCACTGTGGAAGGTGTTGAACTGAAAGGTATTTTGCATTTAAAATGGCACAAACGAAGTTCTGTACTTAAGATAAATAAAAAAAACTTAAAATTAACATTAAAAGATTTGCTTGTTATTTTTTTGAAAATGTTCAAATATTCACGGTGCATATCGAAAAAAATCTAAGATTTATTTTCCGAGTTTAAACTTTGCTTCATTTTTTGTTAGGAAATATTGTAAAAAAACCTATTTTAGTTTTGAAAAAATTATAGTTTAGACTAATCGCATCGTTTAATATCTTTTAAAAAAATTGGTCTTCTTCAGTATAGATTTACCTGCCTTCCACCGATAAGTGTACGGGCGATCTTCACTACTCAAAGGATGCCTTCCTTCCGCATGCACTTCTGAAATTCTGGCCAAACTCTCCATTTGGGGGTGGCCGGAAACAGTCTATAGCTACGGTCATGTCTCTCAAAACAGTATAGTTGAGCTACCTCTCCTTCCCATAAATTGTTCTTACGCCGACGGATCCATGGCCAGGGAGTGTCCGGTTCCTAATATGCGGACTATGGATAACAATCGTCTTCAGGTTTCAATCAGACTTATCGTTACACTTGATTAGCGCCACCTCCGGAATTAGGGGCCAGATTTTTATCGAACTTGGACTCAGAGACTGTATAAACGACTCTATAAAGTAAGGGAGCAGCAAATCAAGGTGTCACTTCAGGCTTCGCTTATTCCCACTCCAGAGTGGGGAGATGTTTAAAGATAGCTCTTGACCATGGAAAGTCCAGGGAAAAGGTTCTAAAAATTTCCAAGAGTAGTTTATATTATTAGTTTCAAATCTGCTGAGATGTTGAAACGGGAGAGCTCCGAGGAGCAATCCCCTCGTAATGGTGTCACAAAGAAGAATTTGCAGGCTTATATGGGACCAATCGAAATTGCCCACATCAAGGTGTGTCGGCCCCGACTTAATTTCGGTTGACCAGTTGGTGTGGAGCAATTGTCACAGCTTCAAGAAACTATTATCGTCGTCAGTATTGAGCAATCGGGTATTGATGTGAAGTCTGAGCTCGCGAGATACGTCCCTCGAGCTCTGTGGCTTCTTGATGTTTGCTCGAATGCCCAAACCGCGGCATGGCCATAACAGCTGAAGAAGTTGCCGAGGTGAAGACTCTTGAACCTAATCAACCATTGATACGTCCTAGCGATTCTGCTTCGGACCTAGGTTTCTAGTAACTGGAATTGAAACTGAAAAAAACTTCCAGGAATATCATTTACAGCCATGCCTTTATACATTAAATACCCTGCAGGGAAACCGCGGACTGGTGAATCAAATTTCTAGTTCCGTACTAGGTCTTTATCGCCAAAAAGGAACCAGTCCGATAGGCACTAGATCCCCCCAGTCCAAAATCGGCGAAAAGTGGTACTTTTAAAGAATTATTTTTTTTTCAGTTTTTTCACTAGAAATCTATATCTAAAGTGACGAATTTAGAAATGGTTCGGAACTATAGAAAAGGGGATGCAGAACGAACTAGATCTTATTTGTCGAATTTAGAACTATTTCGGAACCATCGAATAAGGGATGCAGCGGGGGGCTTGTTTACTTTACATAGATATGTGTTCGGCGGATTTTTCGTTCAAATACGCTTCTACTCTGTGCTTCGCAGATGACTTTTCATAGCTTGGTAATACAAAACTAAAATTTGTGTTAGCATTTCAAC
>NW_016181024.1:0-6469 GCF_001687245.7 Rhagoletis zephyria | reverse complement strand
TGGGACTCCTTAAAGACTCATTTATGACTCCAAATGTTTGCTGGGTAGGAGCGAAAAAAGTGCTTACTTACTTAAAAAAAATTAGCACTTGGATATGGTTTTTAAAGTTATTAGTCTCAACACTTCCATATTAATTCATTGCTGTGTCGCTACCAGAATGTGGAAAACTTAGTTATTATTTTGTAAATCGCCAACATTCGGCAAAATCTGAACTTGAAATCTGATCTGCTTTAAGATCGGTTCCTAAATTACCACCTTCAGTGGTTTCGTAATTTTTCCTTCAGGGTTTAACAATGTCCTTTGCGAAGCTCTTTTCACTTTGAAGTAATTTTGCATACAGATTTGCACTCTTTAATGAGTTATCCTTGTTTAAGTAGTAGCCACAGCTATACATACATACATATGTATTTATTTCTTGTATCTGTCTAAATTTAGCGTCGTTTCCACTTTTGCTATCCACTTCATCCGCTCAAAAATATTCTTAAAATTCAAGGTTCTTACATTTTTGATTATGGATTCCAGAGCCGAGCATGTGCGTACATATATGAGTGTGTAAATTTGCAATTCCGCGGATATTTAAGAAATTCGGCACGTACTCGTAGGCACATATAGCAATCGGTTCGTGCATCTCGGACGTGCAAGACTATTAGGGTTGTTCTCAATTTTAATGGAGTTTTGAAAATGGAAAAATCACATCTTGAGAGCAATCGCAAAAAAATGGTTATACCAAGTTTTTCCGGTCGTTGACATTTACATTTATTTTATTTGGATCTTTTAAATCAGTCTTAAGCAAAATACCTTTTGTTTTAGTAGTTTAGAAATACACAATGACATTATTTCTAACGGTCCGTGACTTTTAAAATTGAGATAACAGAATTACAGTAGTAGACAAATTAAATCGAAAATGTAAAGAGGATATCAAATAGGCCCGTTGTCAAGATATATTGGCTTAACATTAGTTCGATTTGTCATAGAGTAATTGATTTTGTCCATCCACGAGAAAATAAATTGAATTTAAACCCATAGATTAATCGAATCCCAGCTAAATATCGATAATTTCTATCAACATTGTAGACCTAGATTTATCGATATTCCAATGAATCGATTTAAATGTTATGCTCAAGGATTTCTTCCAATATCTGTTGCCTTCAAATGTAGGTTAGGCTGGGTAGAAGGGCATTGAGGAAGCAAAGTTCCATACATCCACTCGGTGGCGGATATATCGCATCCCCGCTTCCAAGGTGACCCTACTACAAATTTGTGATTTTTGAAATTATGCGCTAAAAATGTTAACAGACTCTTTATGACATATTTACCTTTTAGCAAACGCTGAAGCAAAATCTTGCTTAAATTAAATAAACTTAGGAATGATTTTCGCATTTTCAAGCAAACGGGTAATTTTTAGCTGTGCCATCCTTGATGTGGGTGAGCGATAAGTAGTTGGCCATTGTGAGTACCCTCTGTGAGGTAAGAGGTCCATGTCTACTATCTCTGCCAGGCTTGTAAAGGAACGTATCTTTAGGTGCTTCAGTCACCCGATTACAATGCCGGACATGGAAACATAAAATGGTCAATTGATTACTCTTTACACTCATCGCGGCAGCTTCTGCAACACCGATCGCGTGAGGACGACGGTAAGAACTATTACTGCAGATTTTCTGAGTTTCAGAAGACCTTGCGTCTTTTTCCCATTTAACCGCAGCCATAATGATCTGGAGACTTCACAATCATCTCGTTTGGTCCATAACTCATTCTTCTAATGCGATGATTGTATAGAGTTGTCTGCGGGTTCATTGGCGTCGCAGAATCATATCTGGCCAAGTAATGAGCTGTCTCAGCTGCCTTATACACTTGTGGTCCGCTTAACAAAAAATTATCGAAAATATTACGACACTCCTAATGCAAGTGGGTAGAGTTCTGCACTCATGTATGTATGTATGTAAGTACATATCTGTGTTCGTATGGAAAAGTAGCTTATGTCGAAAGGTTGGCTTTAGTATAATGCGGCAATCCCTTTATTTTTTAAACGGCAAGGAATTTTTTGATGAGACTTAATAAGAATATTGACTTGCTAGTATCGGAACTATTTCTTCCACGTTTATTTGCTAAAAGTTGTTCAACGGCTTACCGCCAGTGAGTCATTCGCAATCGTATGCTGCGAATGCCGATTTATACTAAAGCCAGCCTTTCGACATAAGCTACTTTTCCATATGAACACAGATTTATATGTGTGCATATGCAGCTCATATGTTGCGTTATATAACATTATTAAAGTTTTATCGCTTCTTGAATGTGTAAGTACATTACATATAAATATTTGCGCGCGCGAATTTCCTTTCATTTCGGTTCATTTTGGAGTGCTATTAGCGAGCTTCCGGTCGTCTGTGGTTAAGCTAATCGGGTTTAGCGCTGCACACCATCATTGGACCACTGAATTAGGGTGGCTGCACTTGACTCACTTCCTCTCGGATTTGGTTTCACAAAAGTGCCGATTAAATACATACTTCCAAAGAAGTGCTTAAAAGTACATACATACATCCATAACATACTAGGCTAGTGCAAATGCATATAACTATCGCCTCTGATTGAGCCATTTCCATAATTGCGTCATCATGTTTGTGCAACTGATTTTTGCGCGACCCGTATCGCATTGCACTGTTTGCAACATCTACATATATACTATTCTGAGAAGGCCATGTCTTTCCGCCCCGTCACTTAAATAGTTGCCGCGCCCACATTCTGCAATTTCTCTTTCTTCTTTGTAATAGTTACTTATGTACTTCCTTCTTCGCTGGAGTTACATCACATAGCAATTAGAATTCTGCACTGGTTGTACTATGTGCCTATGTACGTTTGTTTAGATATGCGCACGAGAGCCTTGTGGCATGTACGCATATCCGTGCGACCAGCGTAATTCATAGGTGTTCATAGGTCGCATGTGGCATTTATGTAGTTATGGACAACGTATTGGGTAGTACATATTTGGAATTTAGCAGGTCTACACACCGTCGTCCGTCATTTGTGCCTGAGTTGCATAAACATTTTGCAGCTCTTTGAAATTCGAAGCGAGCCGATAAGTGCACCTAAGCGCAGCTCCACAAACCGAATCGTAAAGTGCGTAATGGTAATAGAAGTTATGCGTTTAGAATGGTGTGGCATTTGCGGACCTGCGATCGTTGCAGCTCTTAGACGAATTCTTGGAAAAATCCACTCATCCCATATTTGCCACGTATTCTTGACTCTTTGGCGCGATATTGACGGAGTCATAAATTTTTCTTATTGCTCGAGAAAATGTTTGCCGGTGAATGAGTGACGAAGCATAACTGTGTGTGTGTGTATGTGTTTGCGTGTAAGTGTTTGTCTATACGTTTATTTTGTAAATAGGTAAACAAAGATTATAACATTTCGTTTTTCCTATGGATCAGTTATTCACTCGGGCGGTTGGTTTCGTAGGTTTTTTTATTTTTTATTTTTTATTTTTTTTTATGGGTTTACTTGTTGATGGAATGTTACGTTTAGAAACTTATTTGAAATGATCGCCGCTGGACCGTTGAGTTATCTGTGTGGGTTCTAAAAGATTTACTGCTTGTAGCAATAAAAAAAAAACGACTCTTGGTGGGTTGCTGTGATGCGATTGCAAGGGACTTCAGATTGAAATATGACAAATCAAAGGAAGCCCCCATTTGTGCAGAGGGTCGATAATTCGATAAGGGGAAATTCCATCAGCGACGGTTATTCAGCTCTTATCAGCTAGTTTGCGTTAAAAATAAGCCACTACGAAACATAAAGCACACTCTGTGTGTGAACAAAATTATAAAATATTGAAAACCTGCTGGAAATGGGGCATTGGATTGGATTTGTGGAAGGTCAGAAAAGCAAAGATCCATTTTCAATGCCCCAAACGTTGTTGCCATTAGAGATGGGCGCGAGATAGCGGGATCCGCGGGACCCTCGGTACTGATTTAAAATTGGCCGGGATGGGCGGTATCGGTAAGATCTGTAAAAATATGGCGGTCGGTACAGGACCAAAATCCCTTCCCGACACTCTTGATGAAATCGCAAATTCACAAAAGCATAATTAAAAACGATGTTTGAAATATGCACTTTTAATGTTTCATTGAGACGAAAACGAACAGCAAAGCAAAGCAAAATAAATAATCAGAAGATGCCAGATCTTTCATTACTATTTAAAATTAATTTGAATGACATGCACATTTTTGTCAACCTTCGATCGGTTGGCGAACCACGCCACATACGTTGAAATCTCAACCTATGGTTTCAATTTCCGTTTGTAGCCTGCTTTAGAGATAGATATCGGGACCCACGTGACCCCCGGTACAATTCTGAAAAACGTCGGGATGGGCGGGTTCGGGACTTAAAAATCGAATTTCGGGATGGGCGGGATCGGGAGAAAGCCTTAATGTTTTCCAGTAGCGTGGAATGACAGACGGCGTAAAACGCATTTAACAACTGTTTATGACATTATGGGCAGTGGTGGTGAAATGGATGGTTTCCCCGGATTTGGAAGTGGGACCGCCTCCCTGATTTCCACATAAATATCTATAATTGTGAATATGGCCAAATTTTTTCAGCATCAGCTGGAATATTCTGTCAGGACCGATTACTTTGATTGCCTTCTGATTTCGCAATGCTTCGCCTTATCCAACTAGAACAGCAGCGTAAATTGCCGGCTTAAATACCTGGCGCATTTTCTTCAGGTCCGGGGAGGCGTGATCATCCAGAGCTTGCTCACATCAAAGGCGAAATTGCAGATCTTCAAGCGCCCTTTCCACATTTCGATCGTCATCGATATTATCCATAACCAAATCCCGGATAATATATTGAGACTGATCGACTTCGAGCCCGATCAATCGATCGAGCCCAAAATGTTGTGGTTAGTAGCACCAGGTTCTACATAGCAGAGCAACTACACCGAAACTATTTGGCTGTGCCCTGAAGGTACGCGCCCAGCGTTTTCGATGTGCGTACGATCTGAGGTACAAACATTGACTCATGCCCTTCGTGCCACCGCAGAAAAAGTCGTAGCATCTTATTGTACACGAAAGTTGTTGGAAAGTGAGAAAAGCGATTGTGAAAAGTTGTGGTTATAATTTACAACCAAAAAATACTGCAGATCACTTCTTCAACACAATTTCTTCAGCCCCCTCTTCTCTCAACCACCACTTATCATTCAGACAATCAAATCGTCAACAAGCTTAAGAGTTGCTGGAAGTCTCACCATAGCTGAGTGAATATCTTGGAAGACAGCTTGAACTTGTCTCGAATATCAATGAATTCTTTTTCATTGCCAATCAACGAATGAACGTACACATGTGTGCATATGCATGTACAAATAATACCGCTTCACTCTGCATTCGCTCTGTCTTAAACTCTTGTGCTTTGGCTATTACTTCAATTGTAGATAAATACGCATAAAAGCCTGGATTCCTTCACAAATCGGCTGAAGCAATGTCGTCGGTGCGAATTCTTACTGGCACTTTAGCGCCAAATCCAAATATACTTATGTAAATATGTCTTATGGTTAAAAATGCCCATACATATGTTTGTACAAATGTACATATGTATATGTTCACGAATATGCATTACACATGTTGAGTATGTAAACATTATTTCGAAATCATGTTGGGGGTCTCACGCACTTTGGTGCCTGCGAAGCGCCGCTTTGGCAGTATTTTTTTTTTTTTTTTCGTACTCTTTCATTTAATATATTAAAAAATTTATGCTTATGTATGTATGTAGATCTGTAGGTATGTACATTAGACTGCATCANTGTACTACTTTTCCACTGGAATTATAAAATGTATTATATTTTAAAACTTGCGCCAAAATAAATCGGGAAAATATTAAGTTTACGCGATTTTAGCCGTTATGAATATACCCAAAATATGGAGTTTTTATGAATAAAATTTGTTTTTTAAAGTATTAAAAAAAAACACCTCAGATGACAAAACAGTTTAAGCTTAAAGAAGTTGCATAAAAATATTTAAAACATTTGTGAACGGAATCATAAAAACTTGAATAACTGGACCAAAACTATTCCCATTTAGACATATGAGGTATCACTGGAAAGGTATTTTCTCACACTAAAGTATGAAAGAGAGGTAAGATAAACGAGCGTCGTTCCGAGTTGAATTAAGATGTGTTGATATTTGAAAAACAAAATTACGACGTGAATAAGTTCTTTTTTTTTAAGAAATGAAAAGGGGAGAAAGTACTTTTCCACTGATATCTTATAAGTCTAAATCGGTATAGCTTCGGCCCAGTTATTCAAGTTTTTCTTAAACCAATCTTTGAAAAAAGTTGAAAAAACAGCATCAAAAAACTAATTATTATGATTCCGTAGAAAAAACTATTTTAAGCTTCATTCATTTCATTCATAAAAAGCTCAATTTTTAGAGATATTTTCACATCGGTCCAGCTCACGTAAATCGTAATATTTTTCCGAAAT
>NW_016181023.1:0-6469 GCF_001687245.7 Rhagoletis zephyria | reverse complement strand
TACCCCATTGGTGAATTTATGCATTCCATTTCTTTATTCACACATTTAGTAGTTAAGTACATATATTTACAAACACACGTAATTTTGTATTGAAGCGCATTTTTCTATCACAAAAAGCCAGTAAATGACTTCTGAAAGCTTTACGTTTCTGTTTTAAAATCACGTTCACGCGGAAAGTGTTTGTGCAAAGAAGTAGTTACAAATCCCTTGCAATGGGCAGTAAAATGGCTAAGTGATTTTGGAAATTATAAACTGTTTTAAGGCTAATTTATTTATATGCGCGTATAAAAAATTAGTATTAAGAGTAAGTAGTAGTAACTGATTCTAGTTAAATATTCCGATTAAAATTAGGTGCGCCTACTAACTATACTTACTAGTTTCCTTTTGATGCAACTTAGCTATTTCCCAAAAGAAAGTGAAGAAAATAATAGCATTCATCCAGAAACAATTTTTTTATTTTTTTGGTGTATAATATAAAACCTACGCCTATTTGAAATAAATATCTCATCCGTGAAAAAGCTTACAGCCGCCTTGGCGATATCGGCTTCTTAATTAAGATGTTAAGAGGCAGAGTTCACTGCACTGGATTGGGTGAGGGCCGGTAGGTTGTACCCGTTCCAGCTTTCTGACCATCAGCGTAGTCCATGAAACGTTATGGGATTCATTATATGTTTTGATGACACATAGCCAGAAAATTTTCTTGGTAAGCATGCCCGATTTCTAACCGAATTTGTTTCAGTGAGTTCAATAAAAGTGATGACGGAAATTCGTCCACAAAAACGTCGTCTTCTCATCCTGTCTGAAGAATCAATTAACATGTAACCATATACGCCACACAAACTTCTTTATATATGGACATACATATGTATGTATGTTCTTGTCGTACATGTCGCATGAGTGACCTGAAAAACATCGAGTTGTTTAAACCGCATAAACGTAAGTATTCTGCCGCAAGGCTGTTTATTCAGTATAATGAACGCAGTTATTTGCGTGACAACAAACAGCATTTGTATACTAGGCAAAGCTTCACGCAACAAGCTGTCAATGCCTCTCAGCAATCATAGCTGCTTGTTACTCGTATCACTGCCGGTACATTAGCTGTCGTATAAAATGGAAGTGAATGGACCCAACATGAACAGATTCTCATTTAAGATTGCAAAAATTCCACTTTTCTTTGCGTAAATAGCTGTGAGGTGAAAAAATTTTAATTCGTTTTCACTGCATGCACATGGGTGTGATTTACTTACTATATGAAGGAGCAAAACGTAAAATATAATTTATAATATTATTTTAATTCGATTTTCTATCCTTAATTTGCAGGTAAATTTTAATTTCCCCAAATAGTTTATTAGTGCATAAATATGTGAGCGACTCGTTTTCCTTTTTGAAGTGAAGCTTCTTTAGCGGCGGTTGGTTGGTTGGGAGTAAACTGGCAAATTCAACGGAAATTGCACACGAAAATGGTTGGGACGGAAACAAGTGCTTCTTGAATACAGGTTATTAATTTAACAAAAACTTGCTAAGTAAACACTTTACTTATATAAGGCCAAAGGTGAAGTGGAATATGTAGATGAAGAAAATGATAAACATAAAAGTAAAAACAAAGATAAATATAAAGAAAAAGATAAGGATGAGGACACCGTTAAAAGTAAAGATAAAGATAGAGGAAATGACAATCAAAAATTTTGTACGTCCAAGTATGATATACATTTTGTTTTATTATATATTGTTTATAAATGAATTATATTTTTATAAATCATATGTTTGGTCAAAAATATTGTTGTTCGAAAAAAATATGCAAAATCCAACGGATATATTAAAAAAAAATCATTTTTTGTACTTTTTATTATACTAATGTTATAGATTTTGAGACGAGAAACACGTTTCCACTATGTAAAAAACAAAAATAAAAATGTCAGCCCCTCAATTTGAAAAATGGATTATGTATTGAATTTTTTATGATTTGCATGCAGCTGTGCATCCTTTACACAATTTTAGTGCTATTCAAGACCTTTAATTTAAGCCAAAGTAGAAGTCTGAGAACTAAATTGTTACGATTCTGAAATTTCATTTGACATTTTACGCATATTTTTTTTAATTTCGGAGTAAAAACTAGCACAGCAGTTTCGAAGTTTGGTTTAAAATTGTTATAACTTGGCTCTTAGACGGCCTAAAGGCTTCTACCTTGGCTCAAATTAATGGTCTTGAAATGTTCCCCAAACGAAAATTCGACTTTCGGCTCCAAAACGCTTATGAGAAGTCAAATACAAAGTTACAGCAATTTAAAAGCCTTTTCCCGCTTGGAGCGGCTACACTCGGCTCGGCACCGCTATCAGTGTGTACACTAGGGTGGCCCACAAAAGTAAAGTCGGAATTTTAATGCTCACATAACTAAGGATTGTTCTATACCGAAAAAAAATATACAAATCTTTTTTTTATTATGAAATTGAAAAATTTGTATAAGTCGCTCAAAGTGCTCAAAGTTTTCCATTTACTATACATATTTTTTATGGGAAAACTAAATTTTCGTAGAAATGGTATAGAATTCTTGAAAATTAATATTTTTCTATCGGTAAACCCGGGTTCTCTTCAGAAGACTTCTAATAATATTTTATATGACCATCTCTTAATACTAACGGTTTTTTTTGAGTCCCCCCCATTTCATTTTCAAGAAGTTTTGGAGGACCTATAAAATATAGTTGCTATAAAAAATGGCTAAATAAATATCTGGGCAGTATTACTGGGAGTCTTCTAGAGAGTAACAGAGTTTTCCGATTGAAAAATATTGATTTTTACGAATATAAAATACATGCAAGACTATGAGCGGTTTGAGCGACCTATAAATATCTTTGGACTTAAAAAAAAGGGCTATATTTTTTCTGTATAGAACAATCCTAGGGGGTGAGAGCAATAAAATTGCGATTGTACCTTCTCACATGCACTTTTGGACCACCCTAGTATACATAAGTAAGTAAGATAACTTCTTTTATTAACGAATATCTTGAAACCAAATTCCGTTGTTTGAAAGAGCTTTCGCAGTAAGTCAAAATATAATCAGCAACAAAGAATTGTTTAATAAATTTTTTTATCATAGTACAGAAGAGTTCAGTGAGGAGGAATGAACGTTAGTTGCACAACTGCTACCCATATTTACTATTAACACTAAAAAAAATATAATGTTAGAACAAAAAGTTACTCGTATCCAAATACGAATATAGCTTAATAAAAATAAATGAAGTATAGAAGAAAAGGAACGGAAAAGGACAAAGAAGAAGTTATCGCTTATAGAGAAATTTATGAAATAAAATGCTTACTTACACCGTCAATAAAAATGCTACCATTATTGTGTTTATTTATTGCCTATTTCCTTTTAATGCTTTCCCTGAAGCTATGAAATCTCGAGACAGCTGTTGTATTGATACACATTGTACATTTTCTTTTTTATTTCATGCTACTTCATTTTATGTTCTTTTTTACTTAAATATAAGTTGTAGCGTTGTGGTTTCATTCATCGCCATGGCGTTTGAAAGAAGAAAGCAATTACATACTTGAAGCTAAATAAACGATTTAAGCAAGACAAGTAAACTATTGAAAATAAATGGCAAGGAAAATAGATTAATACACAGAAAAAATAGCAACACAAGAATTACTTGGTCAGTTTGAGAATGGTCAGCACTTGATTGCGTCCGGAAAATAAAAAAAATGGACCACCAAAATAAATATGTGATATCTTCGATTTTAGTAGTATCGATTTTGGACATTAGATAAAGAAAGCCTATTTTAATTTTTTGAGTCTCCATCGTGGAACCTTTTCTTTGATCCTTTTGCGACACGCCTTAAGCGAAGCGCACATTAGCGCGATTCCATCGTTGCGAATACGTTGCGAATTCGGCTGTTAACTTCGAATCCGCAAACGTGCGCANAACCGACTCCAATCGGGAGCAAAAGTTATATATGATATTATATCCACTATAGTAGTATCGAATTTTGGCTTTAGATGAAAAAAGGAACAGTGCAGCGCCTTCATCTTGGTCTGCAGGCTGTATCCGAGACCCAGCCGCTATATTTAAACGTAGAATACGTGGTATGTTTAAGAGCACATCCAAGTCAAAAACGAAAGCACACTAAGAAAAAAATATCGATAACAAAATTGGTAATAATATCGATAGCAAAATCGATAACAAAGTCGATAAAAATATCGATAATAATATAGATAACAAAATCGATAAAAATATCGATAACAGAGTCGATAACAAAATCGATAAAAATATCGATAACCAAATCGGTAAAAATCACACAATACTCATATCTATTGAAAAATTTTAAATTTTAGCAAAGTGGATAATAAAATTCAAAATCTAAGTTATATTATTAGACATATCTTATCAGATCAAAATACTGTTTGTTGAATCTTAGATTACGTCAATTAATGAAAATTTAATATGTAATATTACAAATGCGCACGTAGTGCAGTATGTCTTAGCTTCAAGCCTTTGGTCTACTTTCACTGCGATGATTCAGTTTTAAGCATCACCAGCATGAATTTAAGGAACGAGAAAAGCTTTGCGTATATTTCTTTACTCTTATGGCCGCCCATATTCCAGTTTGTATGTGGGATACCACTTTAGTAAAATGTAGTTTCTACTTACATGAACTTACGCACAAGGTAGGTACATCTCAGCAAACAGAGGTGCAAACAATCAGTGCAAAAACTGCAATGAAAGCAATGAGTTTAAGCAAAAACCAAAGCTAGCTAGCTTACGGTAATGTGAACAAAGCGGAAATGCAATAATGATGCAAGCAGCAGGCTTGTCGACAACACACTTGCCGTGCGAAAAGTATATTTCAGAAAGAAGGTGGACGATTTTAAAAGAAAGCAGGAGAAAGTATATACGAGTCGAAGGTCAAGCGGAGGCAGATTAACAAAGCCTGTACTTGCTCATCCAAGCATTTGTACGTTTGCTTGCCTGACTCACATTGGCTTAAGCGTCTGTTCGTCCGTTTACGTCATTGCTTGCGAAGCCACATTGGCTAGGTGCGTATAAAAAAAGCAAATTTAAATGCCGGAAAAGGCTTTCAAGTATAAAATCGGAAAACTTTCGATGCAAGAGGGCCGTGGAGTGGGCGTGTCGAGGTAGAACAGAGTGCAATTGAGCATGCGGCCAAACAAGAAACGTCTGACTGGCTATGGAGTCCACTGTGCGGCTGGTTTGCTCAAGTTTTGGGATGGAATAGCTATTTTCTTGGGCAGTTACTTGACTACTTACTAACTGGATTGGTTGACTTTGCCCAAATTGGTCGCTGGCTCCATAGTTGGTACTCTTGTTTGACGTTGGCTAACCGTTGCCGCATTTCGGCTAAGTGAGTAGCTTATAAAGGTACTCAATGGCAGGCGGTGCAAGTGATTGAAACTAGTGTTTTACCCTGTATTATTATTTTGGCTTACAGCAGCAACCCACCTGGTAATTTACAAGCTAATATATAACGGCCTGAAAGAGCATGCAATCAATTGTCAAACTTAAATAAAGCAGACTCAACGCATTGTATTTGTGAAGTTTTTCTTGATAATTTTTCAAAGATTTAAAAACTTTCTGGCCTTCCATGCATGGGATCACTATCACGACTCTCCAAGTACCACTTGGCGTATACGCGACATTTTATTGGCATTTGGAAACCAAGAAGATATGCAACCCCAAGATTGCAAAATTAACAGCTGATTCTATCAAAACAAAAAGCCATAAAAAAATTTATCACCAAGTGAAAAAAGATTAAATAGTGAAAAGCTAAACAAAAAGGGCAGACAGTATATCAGAAAAAGTTTTGGATTATCTCCTGGCGCTTGGTTAAAAAATAATTAAATTTATGGTGATGGTTATTTTTTCTCAAGTTCTCTTACAAAATTTAGTTTACTTTGACCGGTTACGCTCAAATATTTTACTAGATATACGTACATTACACGGCATCACCAAAAAAAGTTGCGGTTTTTCCGCCGGGATTAAAAAATGTATTATATTTTAAGACGTTCACCAAAATATTTGGGAAAAATATTAAGATTTAAGTGAGCTGGACCGATTTGAAAATACCTCCAAAAATGGAGTTTTTTTGAATAAAAATAGTTTCGTAGAAAACTTTTTGNCCAAAAATGCAGTTTTTTATGAATAAAAATAGTTTCTTAAAGAACTTTTCGAAAAAAGTCCCCTCAGATGACAAAACAGATTCAGCCTAAAAAATCGGCATAAAAATATTAAAAACTATTTTCAAAGGAATCGTAAGAATGAGACTTTTGATGCTGTTTTTTACATTTTTCAAAGATTGATTTACGAAAAACTTGAATAACTGGGCCAAAAATATTCTGATTTAGACTTGTGGGATCTCAGTAGAAAGGTATTTTCACACTGTTCTTATTTGTGTAAAAAAAAATCATTCGTGTCCCAATTTTTTTTCAAATACCAACACATCTTAATTCAAC
>NW_016181021.1:0-6469 GCF_001687245.7 Rhagoletis zephyria | reverse complement strand
TCTTTAAAGAAAAAATTAGTCATTGGAAAAAAAGGAAGAAACTTCAGAAGAAACGATTCCAAAAATTTTGCTCAGCTTCAGGGAAAAATTGCTTAACCCAACAGACAAAAGATTTAGGTTTTGAAGAATTTCTAACCCGAAGAAAAAATTTACTTATTAGGAAAAATATTTTTAAGAAAATTTTAGGAAAAAACATTGATCAGTTGTGAAAAACCATTAAAAAATGTTTATAAATAAATTTTACTTTTCGTTCACTTACAAAGAAACAAAAATTTCAAAGTTACGAATATTACATTTGTCAGTTTATGTCATTTATTATTTATTGGGTGCTAAATTTTGTTTAATGAAATATTAATATTTGTTTAATGGCATTATTATTACTTTGATAATATATTAATAAGTGATTTCGAAACGATTATTTTGACAGAATCAAACCGGCAAATGAATGAGAGAGAAAACCGGAATCATTTTCAACGGTGTGTCGTTGTTACAAAAAAAGACCAGACTCTGTTCGACATAACTAAGTGCTTTGGGGGTTTTGCTTCCAATGTTTTTTACAATAATATTTTTGTTTTACTTTAATCTTTGTTTTTTTCTTTTTTTTTTTGTTATTCTCTTTAATATGCAATACAGTTCAATATTCATTGCAGTTCACACATTTGTACGCATTTCATGCAGAATTTCGCGAAAGAGATTTATTCGGCATGTGTGTGTAGATGGGGAAACTTTTATTTAGTTATTTGATTAGTCAGTCTGATTACAAGTACGACGAAAGGCTCAGCGAACCGGTATTTAACTGAATGGATTTCTTATTACACTTTTCAGGCACTGTAACGCTAATTCCGAAAATAACACGCAAATACGCTTTGAGCTAACGAGCCTGGCTACGTATTTACATATGTATGTAAATGTTTGTCTGGTAGCAGGTAAGTGTGGCAACTCTATAAGATTGTGTGATTTTTTTGTTTTGCCACTTGAGCAAAGGCTTTCCATTTTGACAAAGTAAGCGTTTAATTAGGAAATCTTTTAATAAAATATATTTTTTCGTGTATAAATGAAACGGCTGAAGTCTGCATTTTTTTTCTCCCAGCGGTTATGACATTGCAATTTTCAACAGATTTATGGATTATTTGTCAAGAGCTATGTTAGTCTATTATAGTGGCAATATAAGACAGAGCTTTAAAAGTTTCCCGCTATATATATGTTTTGTCGTTTCTAGTCGAGGACGCAAGAATCAGCATTGAGTATAGCCGTGCAACTGTAACTGCATACCCTGCACGATTATCCCCCATTGCAATCCTGACTGACAGAGTAGGTTATTCAGGAACAGAGTCCTCTCTCTCTGCTGGTACATGGCGCAGAAGTATGGGCAATGACAATATCCGATGAGGCGGCTGGAGGAGTATTCGAGAGAGCGGTTTTGCGGAAGGTTTACGGGACTTTGTGCGTTGGCGACGGCGATTGCCGCAGACGATGAGCTGGATGAGCTTTACAACGACATAGACATAGTGCAGCGAATTAAAATAAAACGGCTCCGCTGGCTTGGCCATGTCGTTCGAATGGACTCAGACGCTCTAGCTCTGAAAGTATTCAACTCGGAACCCGCTGATTGTAGGAGATGAAGAGGGAGGTCTCCACTGCGATAGAAAGACCAAATGGAGAAGAACTTGGCTTCACTTGGGCATTTCCAATTGGCGTCAGTTGGCACAGTAGAGAAACGACTGACGTGCTTTACTAAACTCGACTAAAATCTCTTAGGCAAATAAGAAGCAGAAGTTCATCGGTGAACAACAAAAAAACCCCTTTCATCTTGAACTTTACGTCTGCAAAAATCTTTTAACAGGTCCCGGAATGTGCGGCATATGTTCTATTGACCTGCTTTACCACTAGGAGAAAGCAAATTTCTTTCTCAATTTTTGTTAGATCACTAAACAGATGCTTATGCATGTCCTACTTGAAGGCATTACTTCATTCTCAGACAGTTTCTTATTAGAGAACATATAGTTTGTGAATCTAATTAGGTAAGGTTTGTCTGGAAATGTGGAAAGCCGTGAATGTAGTCTGTTTAGCCATAACCTGCCGAAACGGGTCACCGCCTAAGGCCAATTCCGAGATTTTCAAATAATCAACAACTTGGAAATAATATTTTTTTATAACTGCAGGTATTAAGTAGTTGAAATGGCCGGTGTCATTGAGTACGTCGGGGTCTAGTCGAGTACAGCGTATTACAATATCCAGGCCGCAATGGGGCCAGAGATACGCAGATCTCTCTAGGCAGTTGAAGCACACTTTCGCCCATAGGTAGATGGAGATGGCTGGTGACTGGCTCTCAGTTAATGACTTCTATTGCCAGTAAGTACAGTGCCTGGTCCAGTGGTTGTTGACGTGGTGTTTTACCTAGTACTTCAGTTCCTTCGGACGTATCTAGGTGGAGTTTCTGCCTCGAGTAAGTTTATATACGGGTATTCACGTCTTTAGCACCCTACTGGCAACTGCTTCCTAAACATTTGTGCTCCCTTACTTAAAGCATTTGGGCTTTACGATGTAGGTGGTGTTCTGGCGCCATCAGAAAGCATCCCGTGGTTGTCCGAAGTGCTGCATTATAGCATGTCATTTGTTAGCGATTGCGCTTGTGTGCCCCGAGAAAGAGAGCAGGCTGTTGAAAGTTACTCCTATAATTTTTGGGTTCACAGTCGGAATTTATTACTGAGGATTGCATAGGGGAGAGGGTCAGACTACTTGCAGTGAAGAAGCGAGAGAGTTCGTAGAGGTAACCGTTTACTTTTGAGCACAGAGCATCAATTCCATTGACGGGCGACATTATCGAGCAATGGTCAGCGTACGAGATGATGGCGACACCCTCTGGTGTCTGAGGGAGCTTCGAAATATAGAAGTTAAACCAAAGCAGGGAGGACAACACTCTGTGGAACCCCCTATTTAATTTTCCTAGACTTTGACGTTTTATCTTTAAACATCACTGACGAGTGTCGATCACTCAGGTAATTCGCGCTCACCACCGTTTGAGCTCCTGCGGGAGCGGAAGCATCAATGTCTTCAGTAGCTCGGAATGACACACGGCGTCGAACGCCTTACAAATTTACAAATCGTTTTAGAGCTGTGAACACTGGCTCTTAAGTAGTCCCAGAAAATTTACCATTATTATTTTTTAACTTAAATAAAAAAAAAAAAATCTGTAGATTTTGTTACGCATTCGATGTGACATCAAATGATTTTTATGCATTTCATTAATATACCTTTCACGCCGGCCATTTCCTTAAACTACATAATTCTATGAAAAAAGCGAAAAAGCGTACAGCACTGAAACTGACTGAAAGGACTTTTCAAAGTTTTTTTTTTGCTTTTTATTTTATTTTTTTATTTTTTATTTCTACGAGTCGCAAAGGACCTGGATGTCTGTAAACCAATTTTCGACAATTCAATTCTTTCGCGATTCTGAAAAAATTAAAAAAAAAAAAATGTCGAGTCCCACAAAAGGCATCACTACTAAAATAAAAAAAAAATTTTAATTAGTTTAAGGAAATACCGGTACTATATTTACTAGCGTTATACAGTTCTATGATAAAATACTCAACCTACATTTACTCCAAAAGGCCGCGCCAACTGCTGCTGTACACCTTATATTTCGCTACGCTTTTGACTTTTTTCCAATTGTGCTATTTTCAAGCCGCTTCGCAGCTCTGCTTGTTTTTTGTTTAACAAAAATAAATTAATGAAATAATAATAAAGCACTTAATTTAAATGAAGTGTTAACAGCACAATTCAATACTTTTTGTTTATTATTATTTCATTGCACTTTTTGACAACATTTTAACACAACACGGTAGCTGCACACGTAAAACACGCAAAGTATACATGTTTTTATTGCAATTTTTTTTTTTTGGTTATTTATTTTTGGTTTTGGTTCTTGCGAAAAAAAAATGAATTTTTGCTGCGCTTGCAGATGTACTTGGTTTGCAAGAAATTTATATGGCAAATTTAAAAATTTTTCATTTTCTTTATGTTTACAGTTTATTTTTATTTTTTAATATTTAAATTTTCTTTATTATTTTTTTTCTTATTTGAAATTAAAATTTTATTTTTTTTATTTTTTAACTTTTTTATTTGATATCGTATTTTTTGTTCGCGATTTTAAAACAAAGAATTTGGAAATTTAAAATTTTTTTTATTTCATAAATTTTGTATTTGCTTTTTAAATGTTAGCTTATGTTCGTTTACGCTTACAACTTGTTACTTTCGCGCCTTGACACACGATTTAGCACCGATTAAGCCGCCACCCGCCGCGTCTGATTGACTTACTGGCCATCAAAATGTATGCAATGCAAACGACCAAATGGAGCGCACAGATTGATCGAGTTTCGTTGGCGAATGGCTGCTAAAAACAGAACAGATCCGAGCTGCACTAAGCTGAGCTGCGCAGCGGTCACCGTGCGACGACGCTTACAGTTTTGTAATGAGCACGTTCTCGCGCGGCAAATGTGAATTTTCTTGCTTTTTCAACTTTTGTAAAGTAATTTATAGATGTATTTGATTGACTTTTTTGCGTTGGGTGTGCGTTTGCGATTTTTCTTCTTCCTTTTTTTTTGTTTTGAATAACTTAAGTTCGGCGTCGATTATTATTTTTCGTAAATCTCAGACGCGCGCGTGTGTGCGCGTCAAGTCGGGCTTACGTATTACTTACACGGTGCCGCTAAACGCTTCGCAATGTCAGCAGCAAGTATTTTGTTTTGATATTTTTCGGCTTATTTTTTCATTAAAAAGCGTATAACCGGCATATATGCACCGGAACGTCCGTCATAAGGCTGGCCGATAGGCAGCGCGCACCGCTAGCGTTAAATGAAAATTTCCTCTTTGCACGACAAAAAAAACAAAACTTTTAGAAAACTAAAATATAAAATTAAGGAAAACAAAAACGTGCTCACACAACGCCTGCGAGTTTTCTTTATGTGCGCGCTACCTCTGACTTGTATGCAATGGGGCTACTACTCTACCGTCGTTGTCCGTTGCCGATACTAACTGACTACTGCTGCTGCTACACTACTTACGTTAAACCGCTGCTGTTGATTTTGATGTTGCTGTTGCTGCTAGTGGCTTGACTGTGATTTGTTGCTGTTGCTGCTGCTCGATTTTTCACAAAATTCACACCCAGCCGCTTCCACTGCGCCTCCATTTATGTGTGTGTATATGTGTGTTGCTGTTAGGGGAAGTGCGATCATATACACGCACGTACACATACAAAGCGCGCGCAAAAACAAAACATAAACGAAACGCGCGTAGGTAGGTGTCCATAGGGTAGGCGCATACTACCATAGGTAAAATCCACACACACGCACAGCTGAAGCGCATTGCAGTTCATCACGGCGCGCCACGACGCGTTCTAAAATGCCGAGCAATAGCACTTTTTATTACACACACATACAAGAAAAATTTACGCGGCGCGTCACTTACTTTCATGCTATTAGCAGTTGTACAAATATGTAGGTTTACCGAGCGCTTAGCAGACGCGCCTTAGTAGAGCGCTTATGTTTGTTGAATAGCGGCGTTCTATTGCTGAGCTGAGATTTGTGCGCGCTACGTAGCGGTACTTTTGTTCCCTGCATTAAATTGCCTCTAGCAGCAGCGCGCTTTTGTTGCGCTCACTTTATTTAGTTAATTTAATTAATGAATTAAATTTTTGAAAACGTCACAAGCGCGCGCGCGCCCACCAATATTAAAGCGAAAAGTGCGAAAAGGCTCAGCAGCGCGACAATCCACCAAAAACGATATACTAGCTTGAAGTGGTGCTTAGGCGCGTCAACGCAAGAGCGCTTTGTTGTTATAATGCCCACACTCACAGGTGTACAAAAATTTTGGGAAACGCGGGGCGCGCGCACGCGATTTGTTGGAGCGCACATTGCATTTGTTGACAGTTGTAAGTATCATCTTCAATTTCAAAATTTTTTGGTGTCTAATTTATTGCATGTCATAAAATCTGTTATCACACAAACACACAATTGAAACGCGCCTCGATAGGCTGCCAGCGATCATACATTTGTATGCGCGCTTGTTAAAGTCAACGCGGCGCATTTACACAAACACAAATACTTTTTCGCGATCACTGTCCCAAACGCACACACACACACACAAACATTCAGTTACTTAGTTTTGTTGTACAACGTTAAATAAAATAAGTAAACACAACATATAATAAATAGTAAATAGCTAACACATTTTTGCAATGTATAGATAAATTTTAGTTAAACAAGTAGTAAGTGTTGTTTTATTTGTGTTGTTGCTTCATATTGTATTGCTCTCAAAGGTAAATATGCTTAGATAGACAGGCAGACAGCAATCGGAGCGGTAAGGTGCTCCTGTTTTTTCCTCTTTCAATCACTGCTAATGATGCATAAATACGAATGCGATTAATAGGCCTAGATTTCATAAAGAAATACAATTGTATTCTAGATTATGG
>NW_016181020.1:0-6470 GCF_001687245.7 Rhagoletis zephyria | reverse complement strand
AGACAGTCGATTTTTGTATTTTTGTCCACCTTCGCGGCACTGTGGGGCGGGGCAATTTTTTTGACTATTTGACATTTTTTTCATTTTCGCGCATAGCATAGGCGGGTTCTATGTGTAATTCTAAGCAAATTTGCTGAAGAAAACATGGGTCTAAAATCAATTTTGAGTTTGCCAAAATGTGAAAATAGGTTTCGCAGAAAATGTAAAAACGTTCACCGTTGCGCGCTCTGGCGGAAGTTTTAAGAAAAAGATAAGTCCAGAAATGGATTTATAATACGCAAAACACACCTCATATTACGTTTTTATACAAAATTAAAGCACTTCTCTACGACACTGCAGCTAAATGCTAAGAAATCTATGGCAACCTCCAAATTGATTTTAGAGCCATGGATTCTGCGGCAAATTTGCTTAGAATCCTTCCGTATATAGCACACGCATAGTTGAAAAAATCTCCCATATAAATTGACCCGTCCTAATGTACGCTCATTGTAAAGGATATTAATGCGCCAACATGCATGTGTGACAAAAAGGATAACGAGATATACAACAAACTGGCAACAAATAATGCGTAACAATTGATTTAAAGCAATGATTTGAGGCTGCAGCGTACATAATACATACATACATACATACATAAGTAATACTGATACTAATGAAATCTCCGTTTTGTCTACGCGTCACAATTATTGATTTCAGCTTCCTGGTAGTTTGCGATAGTTCCTGGTAGCGCGCCGGTTGACAGGCTCAACATATGTCTGAGTTTTAGTTGGACGTTGATAAAATCTGAAAATCCACACTTTCTCAGCTCTCACAAATTGTTGCTTTGTATCATTTTGGATTTTTATGTGTGGCTTTGTGGTTTTTATTTATTTTTTTCTATGAAACAATGAACGCAATTTATTGTGTAATGGGCGTTTGTCAACAGCATTTTGCGATGGTGTGACTGATAAGCGAAGGCGCAGTTTTGTGCAACGTTGGCGGCAGCTGTGCTGCGGATGAGGAATTTTGTGAGCATACATATACATTACTCATTATACATACTTACATATGAAAAGCGCTATCGGTAGTTGTTACTATTGTAGGAAATAAAGTACTGCGACCCTAAGATCTATTTTGCCCCTTCATAGATTTATTGTCGATTCATCCAGTATCCCAGAGAAAGTTTTGAGCCAAAATTTTTGGAATTTCGTCACACCCCGGGTTAAGTATCTTTTGCGTTTATGTATCAGTGAAGTACATCGTTCTGAAATGTGCCGTGCAGTTTGAACGTTCTGCTAAAAAAATCTCTATAGCTCCTGCAGGGAAATTCCCAGCTTGGTCAGGTGTCAGGTGATAGTTTAGAGTTCCCATATTAAGTTGTACGTTGTTCCTTGATGATCCCATGCAATCCTGAAACGATGTAGGCTATTTGTTTCTTTAAGCGCAGAGAGTGCTTCCTTTCCTATGCCATAGAGGGGCTCTGGTCCAATGAAATGACAACTTTTTTCGGTAATCTAATTTCTTTCCATACCAAAGTGTCTCGAAGTCCAGACAACGAAACCCAATTGGTCAGAGCTAGGGTGCTTAGCTTATCAGGGCAATCGATTACCAGTTTAGATTTTACCTGATAAGTTCTGAGGGTATTAGTAGCCGCTTGGCTATCAGTATTGATCGGATTGTTATGATTCCGGTAGTTTTACTTGGTATTGAAGCCTTTCTATATCTTTCAGCTTGAAAAACGGACACATATTTCCCCATAGGCTCCGAGTAGAACTCAGAAACTCTTCTACACAACTTTTACTGCCTGTCATCCTTAGGAAAGCCTTCTAAGTCTGACTTTGTATATGAATATGGAGAGGTGTAAGATCTGGAAGAATTTTCAAGCACGCGGTTGAACAATTTCTCATGGTTTAAGTTACGAATAGGCATGCCAGTCTTTGTATGTTCGCGTGCGCCTTGATTACTGAGGCCTTTTCTGTGCCTTCTAGGTTTTCACGGAAGGTCCTAAAGCTTATACCTTTTGATTTCCAAATATATCTATTATATAGAGTTTAGGTGCGCCATATTAATTATTTGAGTTCAGTAGAAAAGATTTTCAAATTTGCAAGCAAGTAACAAAATTTGGCAACATAGCTATTTAGTACATACTGCAAGTACTACTAATATGTACTCACTGAATTTCATATGTACCTCATGGCTTTACTTGCATGTCAATGTCTCATAAACGTTCAACCAGTTTTATCTCATTTAAACAAACAATTCCAAACAAAATTTTTTAACACTTAAACAAAAAGTTTTAAATGGATTTTTTGCTTAAATATTTGCAGAAGTCAAATAAATTCCGAAAATGACAAAATGAGTGGATAAGCTTACAGATCGTAGTCAAACGACGTTTGCTTGCCCGATAATAAATAAAACAGTAAACCAAATTCATCACCGTGAACAGCTGGTAGTGCGGCAAGAAAGAGCAGACCTTGAAACTAGTCAAAACTAAAAAGGCATGCAGCGCACCCCAGCGGGTCTATTGCGCCTTTATATAGCTTTGATACAATTTTGAACTTGTGCAACCTTAAATTGTAATATTACGATAAAAATAAAAAAAAATAAGTAATTTAAATACAATTGAAAATTACTAATACTTCTGCATAAGATTGCATTTAAATGACTTTCATTTGCTAAACGCGTTACAATATTTTATTTAACATAAATATCTAATTCACTATAATTTTTGCCAGGTGGCAACCCTTTTCAAAAGTATTAATCTTTTGCCTAAATATAAAATAAGTAATCATTTGGTAACACAAACATACCTTTGAGATATACGTAAGTATACAGATTCTTCAACGAATTGAAAAAGAAAAATCATAAAAAACGGTTAAATTAAATTATGATTTTTCTTACAAAAAGTTCATACCCCCCCGGGGCCCCTAGGAAAATTTACTGCTGTCGAAACATCTTTCGTACCTTTGCCCAGTATTTTTAGCGCGTTCGTGTCCTAAGTCTTTTCTTTATGCGCGGGTCAAATAGCTGACTTTATTTTAATTTCCTTAAAAATCCAAGTTGAAAAGCCTCTGAATATACGATATATATATAAATACATAAATATATATGCTAACATGCGTACTAAGTGCGCAAAGTGCCAAAAGCCACTCAGTGTGTTGTATGTGAAATTGCATAGCAGCATAAACTTTTTAGACAAACATACATACATATACACATATTTGCTTAGAGCTTTAGTTTTAATTGCGCTGCACAAATAAGTAAATTTGTGTGTAAACAAAAGTTAAAATCGGTATTTTTTTTCGCCTGCTTTATTGTCTTACAAATACAACATATTAACAAAAACGTTAATTTGTTGCTTTTCATGGGATTTTGGCTTTTTAGATTTTCAGTTTATTCACAAGTATGTATGTACATATGTGTGTTGTCGATACACGAAAAAAACAAGTGTTGGCAGAAAGCAGCAGCCGTGAAGCTTTTCAGCTGCAACTCCCCTCAAGCTGCCGAAAATCAATAAAGCGATGGCTGCTGCGTTTAAACACCTTTCCTACTACTTCTTCTTTACTTCGTACACAAGTGTAATTAGAAATTGGGTGCGGCTTCTATATACAACATCTAAGTCAGCTGAGACAAGTTTGTTGTTGTTTACTATTTCCATGTTTTGTTTTGCCTTTGTGTTTGTGATTACTTTTGTTCATATTGTCTTCGAAATTACAGACCACATCAATGCTAATTGTTACTTTAGTGCGACGTGTGAATTAAAAGCATGCAGCAACCAGCAGTTTAGGCGTTACACTATTGACCAGCCAGCGGGTCAGACAACTCAGACGCTAATGTGTTCGAAACAAATGCTTGACTGCAATTTTTTTAATGAATATTTGGGTATCGGTTTTACAGTTTCTCTTCTAATTTTTTTTTTTGAGTTTTATGAATGAAATGTACTGCACTTAAATAGCCGAATAACAAAAAAGGTGCTAAATAATTATAACTTTTATGACATTGAGAATTTTGCTTGACAAACACGTTTTAGCAGATTTTATCAATTGAAAACTTTCCAAATTTTTAAGTCATTCAGAAAATATGGTTTAAAAATTTGTATAAAACCAGTTTATTAATTCGTAAATCCAGTACAATATAATATTTCTTGTACTATTACCTACTGTTTATTGTAAAACAATAAATTTTCTGTATTATTTGATAAAAGAATGAAAATGTATGTTAAATCAATACACTTCGCTTTCCTGAGTAGGAAATGTTGTTGTTGTTGTAATATAAAACAAAAGAGTTTCTGGTGAGTGATGCTGGATTGACAGTCTTTGGCATGGGAACGCTGAAGATGAAATCTTAAATTCCTATATTTCATTTGAGGAAGCATATTCTACTTCCTCTGGTATCAGCCATTCTAAACCTCATTTTCTTTCAATTGTATTTTCAGGGTGAAACTGATGTTGAAAAATTCAGCGACAGTGGATATAATGAATTGTTGCAGAAATAAATATATCTTTGTAATATTTTTTGTATTCTTGAGTTTTTATTTTTTTTTTAACTGCCCTGTACGCATTTTAATTTATAAAATTTCTATGACCTAGTATGTACGCACCCTTTAGGTAAATACCCATTTTACCGTTTATTTACCCTTTTTTGGCGCACGGTATGATTAACACATATCTACAAATCTATTTTTGCATATACTTTTTTTTCAGAAAGCATTTACTTAGGTACATATGTATGTACATCTAAAGGGGAACCAACTTCAGCTCCAAGCACATTTTACCCTAGTTTTACCACAACAAAGTATATATAGGCACCCAAGTAAATTATGTGACATTAATTGCCACATTTGCCCACCCACTTAACAACTTGATGCACACACAATTGCCCTCAGTTGAAATCAATCGCTGAGACATTATTTGTTTCTTTTTGTGTTATTCATACGAAAATATTATTACTGCCTTTTGTTACAAATTCGCACACCAATTGCTACACATTTATAGTGACTACCGTACACACCTTTCTTCTTGTTGTTACGCATATCGAACGCTGACGTCATACAAATCGCACGCCACGAAAGAGCAATGCGAGCGAACCTTCATAAATAATTGCAACAAAAACGGTTGGATGCAGTCGTTACCCCAAATCAAAATGATGCCTTCAGTTAAGTTAAATTGCTGTATTGCAGAGTTCTAAGTTGACTTGTGGTATGCTTTGCTACCACTGCTTTTGTTGTTGTGACTACTCCCTTTTTCTCATAACACAATTTCGCTGCGTCTGTGCGCGAATATATTCGGACTAGTGTGTGCATCTGCGCGACATTTTTATAACTTTTTGATAAATTTTATTGCGCTGCTTTTGTTTGCGTGCATTTTGCTGCTGCCACAAGCACTTTCCTTCCCTCCAGTGTTGCTCCTCGTGTGCCTCCTTCTTGCTGCGTTGTTACCTTCTGGCGTCTGATACCCTCTGTAGGCTTTACTGCGCCACATGTTCGATTGTAGACGTTGTCATGCTGTGGCATTTTGTATGATTTTTTTTGTTATCATTGTTCTTTTGTTGTCACCTTTATTTCATTGTTCTGCGAATTCTTTGTTTTTATTGTTGTTTAACAAAATCTTTTTTTTTTATTTGTGTTCTCGTTACTGTGTCACAACTGGATTGTTTATTGAGATCAAAACTCCAATACTCTTTTTGAATAAAAAAAAATTGTGAATATAAAATTTCACTAAACTAAATATTAGACTTGCAACCTAGCCGTGGTGCGAGAAGTATTAGCTATGGCTTCTGTATTAGATAATGGGTACAGCGCTTAGCACCACGTTAAGCACAAGCCGAATAACCTCTTCTTCTTATTAAGGTATCTCTTTTAAATCTCCTGAACTGTTTAAACAAAAATGTCCCATATTGGATGTTCCCCCACGCGAGGACACCATATAATAAGTAAATTTGGTGCAGCGACGGTTATATAGGGAAAATGAACCAACTTCGCCGTTAGGCTAACCTGCAATCACGTAAGGCTACCGACGTCTATGGATGAAACGTTTCCTTTATGTTCAGAAGCAATCCCAGCGCCTGTATGAGCCTGTCCAATACGAATGGACACAAATGTTGCCCTGAAAGTGTACAAGAAAGGCAAATAATTTCCTAGTTGCTCTGCGTCATAAAATGCCCACATTGTGAAGAGTGTGACCAGGTTAATATTTCTGAGGCTAGATTTAGCATTTAGTTTTAAGCCAAGGTCACAGAACTTTAGGTCTAGCATCATAGATTTTATCTAGCCTTTCTTTACTTAAAACCCTCATAATAAAGTTCGGTCTGGAACTTGTAAAATAAGTAGTGGTCATACTAGAATTCCTTTGTATTCCAAAAACTACCGCTTACTGCCCAAAAATTACAATTGGTGTACCAAGTACCATTTTTTTAATTATTGTTCTCTCACTTATTTTAGGGTAAAAAAAAATTGCTACTACGAATAAATCTGCTTTGATCTGAATTTTTTG
>NW_016181019.1:0-6471 GCF_001687245.7 Rhagoletis zephyria | reverse complement strand
TGCTCTGTGAAAATCATATTCTAGGGATCAAAATAAGAAACTTTGCCGAAGGAACCATACCTCTGAAACGAATTCTGATGCCCCCCAATTTGGGTCGAACTTTTGGGTAGGGGCAAATTTTGAAAAATCCCACTTTGACCCATTTAGAGTGATCCAATCGAGTCCAAATGTATGACCGACCCCCAGTAACTTTGAACGGCCGATCCACCCATGCCAGTGGCACACCCCCTGGAACTCCCCTGGGGGGTTCCCCATACAATCATTTCAAAAAATCACCATTTTTGGCCTTTACATGAAAAAATCAGCGAAATGCCTATGTTTTTTCTTTTTGGAGTTTATTTTTCTCTTTAGAAATTTATTTAGTCAGAACATATGTAAATGAAAAAATGAATTTAACTTAGTAATAGAAAAGAAATTAAAAAAAAATATTAGAAATTAGCGTTTTTACAACCCTTTTAAAACCAAGGCATCACTGTGATGCATTTGCATGTCGTAAACATAGTTGTGTGGGTTTTTTATTCAACCGTTTTAAAAATGACGGTATCACTGTGACACAATTGCAAATCGGAAAATTGCTGTGTGCGTTTTTTAAGACACAGCTGCATGTCGTAAACTTACTTGTGTAGTTTTTTTATAGCACCTACTTAAGAAATGAAGGTTGTTTTTACAACCCTTTTTGTGGGTATTTTAAGGCACCTTCTTAAGAAATGCGCGTTTTTTGCAACCATTTTAACAATTAAGGTATCACTGGAATGCACCGCAACCCTTTTAAACAATGAAGGTATCACTGTGACACAATTGCAGATCGTAAAATTGCTTGTGTTGTTTTTTTTAAGCCACCACAAGACACAGCAGGTAGAATTGAAATTACCATTTCATTCTTATTACCTCGTCTCGTAGACCATATATAACGCAACAGTTTTTGTGAATGCATTAAGTCGTTGTGAAGAACTCAAAGTGTGAAGTGCTAATTTCAGATAAAAAAATATTTCAAAAAAAATAATAAGTGATGTGACCATTCCAAATCAAAAAGTTTACAATGAATCCACCATCCTCTACACCGCAAGATGAAGCAACTACATCAACAACTATCGAAAACCCAATGAGTCATATACCCAAGCATGATGTTACTGTTTTTGGTGTGTCTACTGATTTAACTGATCTTAATTTACCAACCCATCTGGATATCTTGAGATATTATTTTTACTTAAGCGAACGTGCTAAAACAGAACAAAAAAAGTTTTCCCATAAATCATTCACTATTCAAGTACAAGATAAGTTGATTGGAATTTGGGAAAAACTTGGTATGGAAATAATGCTGAAAAAAAGTGTATTTAATAAATTGAATAAATTGCTTGACAAGTATCAAGAGCAAATCAAGAGAAGAAACAACACCCAACAATTTACAGAGTATGTAAAATCTCTGGAAACAATTTTTTTTACATTGGAACATGTAAATGCGATTTGAAGGCAGCTCCATGTGCATGCGGCTGGGTTCCCGAACGCCTCAAAGAGTTCATGCACGATCAACATAATCAGAGAAGACTAACAATGGATGCATTTGTGATGGAAACTGAAGAGCAAGCAAGCAAGCAACGTCTATGTCATCAATGCCAACATACCAAGATCCCGATGATTCAACATACGCACCGCCACCGGTTCAAGAAGATATGGACAGAAGCACAAGTTCACAATACACAGAGAGATACGATTGTTTTAACTTTGCCTTGGTATGTGACAGATTTGGTGTGCCTGACAGAGTAGCATCAGCATTGGGAACGGCTCTTTTGCAAGATTTTAAAATTAAAGATAAGCATGGGAAACCTCTATCATGGATAAATCGAAAGTTCGCAGAGAAAAAGAGAAATGCAGACAAGAAGTGCTTCGCAAACGGTTAGATGATACCAATTTGTTAGCGTTTTCATTCGATGGCAGAAAAGATGATACTTTAACGATGGGCGATTTTTTTGCCTCCCCACAAATCGACCCGGCCTAGTATACATGCATGATATTCATAAAGACTTCATATTCAACGTCGAGGAAGGACTTAAAGATTTTGTTTGATGTTATACCTGTGCACTTCTATAGTGCACCAAAATGTTCCTTGACTGTAGCACAGTAAAACTTCTAGCAACTTCATAGCCAAGAAGCTGGATAGGAGAAGGACGGAAATAGCCAAAGTATATTCTACGCAAAACGGGGAGTGCGTACGTCTAATCTTGTGGAAACACAGATTAAAGGCCGAGGTCATCCGAGGAGTTAAATAACAGGTGGGCCGAATAAACAACCTACCATACAAGCAGGAAAACTTGGCCAAAAATCAGTGTTGCCAGAAATAGATATCCATTTATGGCTAGAATATCCAAAAAAAAGTGCTAGAAAGAGCTAAATAAACAATTTTAGAGCTAAGAAAAGGGCTATTTAGTTATTTCACTATTCATCAACCGAACTTTTTTGTCAATTTTATCGTGGCTTATTCTATTTGTTTTTATTTATTTTAGAGCGAATTTCCAACATTTTATTTATTTACAAGTAAAATGAAAACATAAAAAAAAAGATTTCAGTTATTGTATTGATCCAAATTACGAATACAACTAAACTTCTTTGGATACCCTCCGAAAGATATATTTGGCTTCATTGCGCTGATATATATTTTGTGTCAATCGGAGTATTACTTTTTGAGTTTCGAGTGTTTAAATTCGAGTGATAAGTAAATTTTCAAGCTTTTTCGAAAATAGTTCATTTCTATTCATTCATTTCAGTTGATAAACTTTGCAAAAAAATTATTAATAAAGTTAGGACGATGCACAATTTGATAACGAAAATGTGAGGCTAAAGCACTGCCCAGTTCTCACGTGGCCTGACCGCTATTTTCGTAGATTAGTAGTCACCCAGCAAAAAACACGATTACCACAGAAACGAAAGTGGAAACGAGCTAGGCGATAGGAATCGCTTACCCTTTCGCTTCAAGAAGGCCTTATTTTAACATGGGCATGTCATTGGAGGTAAGCCCTTACCTGCAGCATTACCTTCAAACGAAGGGAGAACGCATGGATAAACAGAATCCAGAGAAGCGAACAAAGAATGCCTTACAGAGAAACTAATGTAGAATGCCTAGATAAGTACATACTTATTTATATTAAATTGAAATCAGAAAATGTCTTAAAAGATTAAAATTAATTAAAATTTTTATAAATCAGCNACTTTGCATTCCCCGAAATCAAACAAAGAAGCGAAATAAATAAACTATTGTTGGACATTCTACTTTGCATTACCGGCAATGCCTAAAAGAAGCGAAAAAATTCGAAGGCATTATAACGCTATGCCTTCTAGAACACGTTACCACTAAAAGCGATTACCGATTTTTTGCTGGGCAGTAGTTAGTGGAGAGAGGTTGGGATTTTTTCTCTGCCAATCACCCGTCCTAGCCAAGATGCGCAATAAATTCATCAACAAATACTCTTTGGATTGCTTAGCCGATCTGAACGCAGGAAATATTGCAAATTTTTTGTTCTACATAAATATTACGGTGATTAACTCGGGTTTTCCCAACCGGTTTCCACCGTTTTTTTTTTTGAATATCTAACTCGGCCAACTTTCAAACTTTGAACTTATTTTGCTTTGCTCTTTTTTAAATAAAAGAGCATCTTTACTGTAAAAAAATTGTTTTATTGTAGTTTTTGGTCATGATTTCATACCAAAAAAAAAAGCATTTTCACTGTATGAAATATTTTTTTTCAAATTGAAATTTTTCGAATAACTCGAAAATGGTTTTGGAAAAAAGCGAATAATCGAACAATAATAAATATATTGGCGGTCGCTGTGGTGTAGTGGTTGGAAATGCGCGTTACCACTCCGCAGGTCTTGGGTTCAATCACTGGTCAAAAGCAACACCGAAAAATATATAGAAAACAAGTATTTTAAGCAAATAACACAACCGAGTTCAACTCTCATATAAAAGTTTAGGAGTACGGTTAATTTCTTCATGATCCAATAACCGAGTCTAAACCAAATTAGTATGGGACCACCTCGGAGACACTACCTTTCCGATAGAAAATTATCAAAATCGTTTGACGTGGTCCAGAGTTATGCGGTAACATAAATAAAGATTACGAAGAATTCATTACCTTCTCCTTTTTTAGAAGTCGCTTAATAAATAAATGACAGATTAAAAATTTTGTGTTGTTTTTGTTGCCAAAAAGTGAAGAATGCTGAGACGTCACTATTTCACAATTACACAGAGTTTTCTGTATATTGTAAGTATGTCCCTAAACTACTAACAGGATGGACCGATTTGGTTAATATTTGGAAAATATGTCAGAACCTTGCAAGGAAATATATATATATCAAATTGCTAGGTGGCGCTGGGGTCGGGATATATGCCTAAAGTTCTTATACAGACTAAAACATAAAAACCAATAGTATATCTCTAAAACCAATTATGCTGGAAAAATGAAACTTAGCACGGATGCATAAATTAAAAATACCCTACTTACGGCGAAAACTGGTTGGAATTGGAAAAGGGGGCGTAGCACCTCCGATACCAACTGAACTTCTCATATCGCTTATCTCTGGAACCGATGTACTGAAATTTGACACAGCGACATTCTCTGTTATCAATACCGGCTTATGGTGAAAAGTGGTACTTATTGGAAAGGCTGAATCTATATACATATACATATAAATGGGCAAGTATCATTCGATTGTAAACCATTTTCCCCTAGATTTCTAAATCACATTGAACTTTATTTTTAATTTTTGGTAAAAAAATTTCTAAAATTTAGCACAAAATTTGGAGCTTTGTCTTTTATGAGGTTCGTTATAGACCATGCTGTCTACATACGTACTTGTGTATATATATAAAATGATCGCCGATTTCGTTGTTCGGACTAAACTCAAAAACCACTGGATAGAGTTTAGTCAAATTGTCGGAGGTTACACCTTGCGTATATGTGGCCCTATTATAGGCTACTAGAAAACGTGGCGCTATCGTATTTATTAACCGATTTCGTTCAGATTTAAAATGTGAGCTAGTACCTGCATGATGAAAAATTCTTTTGATAAAAATGGACACGCTGGAAGGTGCTGGAGTCGAGGTATTTGGAAAATTAGTATTTTTTATGATAAGCAATGGTTTTGCAGAAAATGCAACCAATGGATGGCGCTGCAATCGAAATATATAAAAACCCCGTGTGCTTGGTCTACTTTGGCCTTTTGTTTAATTTATAAGAATTAAGTTTTCAAATGGCTAAATGAAGGATGGGGCTAAGTATGCATAGAAATACCGCAAAGAGGGTTGCAATATGTTTAAAGAGTTAAATTTAAATTACTTAATAAGTTAAGTTAAATATTAAAGAGTGGATTTCAATCGAAATGGGTTGCACAACTCTTTATTTCTGATCTTTACCTAAGAGGGTTGCCCCGTATTTGAACAATCAAATTCTAATTAGTTCATTAGTTTATTGAAAAACTCGTATTATCACAATGTCAGGCGAAAGAGATTTAAGAAGAATTTAGATTGAGAAGACATACTTTGAAAAGGACTTCGAGCTGTTTGAAAAGGCGAACTTAGTTAACATAAACACAAGCTGTATGAAACATAAGGATATGTGTGTCAATCGAAAGAGAAGGCTTTAGTTTAAAAATATCCTTAATTAGGTTGGCAACTTTTTTGAAAAGTTTTATCGATCAAACTAAATATATATGTATATTATGCATACGTGAAAGCATTTTTTTGTGATAGTCATTCGATTTGCGCCGTTATTTCGAATTTCAAAAATGAGCCGTCAAATTAAACACCTTGACCTGTAGATGTGCTATATCTTAAATTAAGAAGTTTTTTTATCGTTAAAGGGTGGTTTGAAATTCGATGTAATACAAAAACCTGCACTAAGCGAGACCTCTCTTTACTCAAATTTAGATGAAATATGGCACTTGGATCGCCTATAACTCGGACTCAACATTTGGAATATTTTTTAGATTTTCGAAATTAAATTTTGGGTGTTTAAACGCCACTGCGGGTTCGCTAGCATTATCATAAATGACAAATTCTCAGTTAATACACTTTTGTAGAATACATATCTTATGCATGCAAATGACCTTTCCTATAAATTTTAAAAACATTTTGGAAATTTTGGTCACATTTAAAAGCATGCAATTTGCTTAAAAACCAAATGCGATGGAGTTTTTATGAATGTAATTTTGTTTAATTACAATGCTAAGTGAAATGCATTCTAGCCTTTTATAATAGCTAAAAAGCATCAATTGCACAAAATTTAAAACAGCTGCGTCCACCAGCGGCAAATTAATCGGCAACAGTGGCAATGCAGCATTTAACGAAGGAAAGAGGAGTAGTGCATTTAGGCGCATGGCTGCTATGTATAATGTGACGCGCTACTAATACATATATGCACATACATACATATGTATGCGCTTTGCAGAACTATTACAAATGCAATCAACAAAATTTCA
>NW_016181018.1:0-6471 GCF_001687245.7 Rhagoletis zephyria | reverse complement strand
GGATATTTAAGTAGAAACGCGTTTAAAGAAAACAATCTCCTTCATTACTTGTCAACTGGTTCTAAGTTAGCTTTTTGTAGCTAACCACAAGTTATATATATTATAGAAATCCCGCAAAAAAAGCTAACTACAAGTGGGTTATTTTTTATCAATTGATAATTTTTTTCTGCAGGGTATCTACCATTCATGCATCTGTATACACATATACAAGCTATGCAGTGGTGCACACTGTAAACTGTTAATCACTTATTTGAAGGGTGTAAATTGATATACTCAATAACTAGCTAATTGAGAGTGCGATGCATTTTGCATACGTTTTTGCACAGTTAGCACATCTAGTCAAAAAGGAGATATGCGAGTGTTTGTGGCGTTAGCATGTTATTGTACATAAGTAAAAACAAAAATTTTTAGCAAAATTTCACTGCTGGCATAGCGTAATGTTCCCATTATAAACTGCGGCCGAAAATAGTAAACGTGTACCGATTTCGTTAAAATTTGCTATATGCTCTTCATACACTTGAAAATTTTGATTTATGAAAAATTGTTAAGGTTTGGTATATGTATTTCTATGGCCGCATACGTGTGGGTGGATAATTAACGATTTTATTTATTTATATTCAATACATTTTTTTATATACCATAAAACCACAAGAATTATTTTTTATACAGAACTTGGGAAAATACAAGAAATACCATGAATTTTTCATGGAAATTTTCAATGTTTTGTAGCCCATTAAATTCTAGTAATAAAGTGCAAGTTTCAAGGCGCCAAGATTACCATTGATTTTCGATATTTATGTCGCCGACTGTGTTGCGTACCTTCTTTCATATAAAAACAATATCGTGGTCATGCCTTTTTTTAACGTTCTAATAGAATTATCAAAAAACTTTATATTTTAAAGCTCCCCAAAAACTCAATGGAGGGAGCCATAAAAAAATCGCTAATATTTATTAAAAAATTGATTTTTAAGAATTGTATAACATTTCCATGAAAAATTGTTGTTTTTCTATATAAAATATATGGAAAATTTTAAACACTTTGAGCGTTCTCCAATGTGACAACGGTTGTTTTACTGAGTATTTTTTCAATTACTATACATAACATTTTCCCACTGGGTCATACAGGGACTTGGGATATGATGGATTTTCGAATTCAATTGTACATATGTATACACAAGTTGTATATGTGTTCATACATTAAAAGAATTCTTTCAGTATGTCCGTACATTTACATTTCCACCCTCACCCTTATGTACGAGCGGTTGCTAAATTCCTCAAGTGTTGTTTATACATACACATTATGCATGTCCCGCTGCCACTCCTCGCCCCACCCCTGTTGATTAGTCATGCAAATGGGGTGGCAAGCTCTTCTAGGGGAGATGCTATTAAATGAAAGTAAATGAGGAAAAAAAAACATCAAAAATAAAAGCAAGCAAAAAAGATTAGCTTTAACATTAAAATAATAAAGAAGAACCGAAAAAGACGGCTTTATTGGCACAAAGAATGCTATGCCACAAAATGCTAAATAATAAAGAATAAAACAAAATAAATAAAGCTTCTACATACACGTATCTACTTGGGGGTGACCAGTGGGCACTCATTGTTGGCAGCTTTCAATGCTCGTAGTTTGGATGTTTTTCATTTGCGTACGAATTGTATTGCAACGTATTCACGAAATAAACAAAGAGCATCATTTAGTGAGAGATAATTTGTAAAAAGCCGAATTAACAGTATTAGAGTAGACAAATGAGCTTTCGAGCTTTTTTGCAAGCTTTTTCCTTTGCTTTAGTACTGCAGAAACTTTGCTTAAATGGGTCTCTGGCGGTAAGTTAAACAAACTTGCTTGCACGGGAGTGTATGTATGTACATATATACATATGTACATATTACGCATCTACATACATATGCATGTACTAAATGCTTTTTCTAAATAATATAAATAATAATTCATTATTATTAATTTGATCTAACTAATCATACATTTTTATTTTATTTTCAGGTAACTTTTAATTTCTACAGATATCAGCTTCAATACTTGCAATGCGATTAGATCAAGGTAATATAATTGAATACTTATTTTTTTTGTATACATATACATAAGTATGTGATACAAACTTACAACAAGTATTCATATATATGAAAATACTAAACGTGAGCGCAAAACGTTTTGCTTGCATAGTCTTCATAGTGTACACCAGGGGTTCCCAAACTTTTATCACTGCTAAAAAAATTTCGCGGCACCCCTACTCTTCAAATCTCTACGAAAACAAACACAACTGTATGCTCTTTTAGCTTTAATGTGAGGACTGAAATTTTTTTTGATGATATCATTACTTCCTATTTGTTTTTAACCGACTACGCAAAAAGGAGAAGGTTATCTATTCGTCGGAATATTTTATTATTATTATTATTATTATTTTTTAACTTTGGACCACGTTACTATAATTTTCTCCTGACTTGCCTCCAAGATTTTTAATTTTAAAACTTGAACAATATATTGGGGAAACCCAAATTTATTGTAAAACCCTCTTTTTCTGTTTATTTCCTCTGCACTATTACGGAGAGAGATAAATGTAGACACTTTCGAAGCCAGTGCTATAGCTACGATTTTTATAAGTTCGTCATCACTGTTGCTGAAAAATACGAGAAAACTATACGTAAGGAAATACAAGCCAGCAATATTTAAAGGTAAAACCGCTCGCTCAATTCGACGGCCATAATTTATTTTTTGAAAGTTGTCTACTTCATAAAATTTAAATTTTAAGAGCAACTCAAATACCAAATAAAAGTAAAACAAAAGATAATTAGATGCAAATATTTAAATCTTCTCTTATTTGAGACTGAAAGTTAGAATGTATTTGTGAGATTGAAAATTTGAAAACATTTTGGTTATGTTAGCAAACTTCAAAAAATTTCAGGCTGACCTTCAGCGGTTTTACCTTAAAATTTTTGTATCATGGGCTGCTCCACTATGTGCTTACTCTTATTCTCGATACAGCGTCGCCTACAGCCTAAGAAGATGATTGAGGTCAAAAAAAAATGTCATTCTTGTGCGCAAAATTTAAATGTTTTCCTACTAAATTCTGGACTGCAGGTGAAAAATAAATCGATTAACAGAAATACAGCCACTCTTATAAAGAAAACTCTTACCAGATGCTTTTGAGTGATATCTCTTGTCTGCACACAAGTTGAATGTTGATAACACCGTCCGACAAAATTGAATTTCCTTTTGCACCTATGTAAAAATCAAACATTTTCAGAAAGTAGAGACAAAAACCAAGTATCGTATTTTTTCGTTTTACCAAAAACCGGTCATTTATGGTTTCTTTGGGGAAAAACAACCCCTATGCTGAATCGGTCAATAAAATGTTGCCATGTAATTTTTAAAACTTTATTAAACTTCGTATCTAAGGGGTTTGTTGTTGCTGATTGCGGATTTTTAAAAAATGTTCAGATTTTTATGAGATTTAATATCCGAAATGAGTTTTAAAAAATTTAAAATGGCGGATAGATCGTTATTCTTTATTTTAAGAACTGTTTTTAAATTCGTAATCACCGTACCCAAAAACTTTTGGTTGCGAAGTCTAATGAAGTTTTCAAAATCACAAGGTAATACTCTTCTGATCAATTCAGCGTTGAAGTTGTTTAGTGTTGTTTTTTTTTTGCTCTTTGAAACCGTAGATGACTAGATCTAGAAAAACGGCAAAATATAGATACTTTGTTCTTGCCTCTACTTTCCGAAAATGCTTGTCTTTTTCATGGGTACAAAATTGTGTTGGTCGGTGTAATAATTCACTTTTTTTAACTACTCGTAACAACAAAGTCTAGACTGAACGTGTTGGAAAATTCGTTTTCTTAACCTTTTCTGTCTAGGCTATTGAACGTAGTTATTGTAATTATAGAATATTAAGACAAATGGTCAGAGTCAATGCTACAGTGAAGCGTTTAAGAAATCAACCCATCGTGAAAGCAAAATTCATAGCAAATGCTATGAAGAAATCAAGAAACAAGTGCTTGAGTCAAATTTCAAGTGTGTATGTAGATAAATTAGGTAAATTGGGTAGCACAATAAATTTCAAATTACTACTTGTAATCAAGATATTAAAAAACCACGGTTCTAATTCTGTCACCTTTCTTGACTGCGTTCCATTTAGTTCAATTGCATACCACTTCACTGTAGAAACTTTCCCGACCATATTAAATGACTTCACCAACAAAAGTCTACCCGCTAATGCCTCGCACCAAAATAACAAAAAAAAAAAACGAATAAGGAGCAATAAAATTTACCGGTACCACCTGACGCCATCCCTTTATTTTCACACTACACCATTCGGATTTTCTTAAACAACCACGATGTGCAAGTATTTGCGTTGTTATCGTTTGGCCACCTAATACCAGTGGCCACTGTTGCCAACTTGGTGCTTTTCGCACTAAATTTAGTGCTTTTCTTTACTCAAGACGCGAACATTTTAGCGTTTTGTGCTTGGTGCGCTTTTCGGTGCTTTTGTTTTTAGTTTGAAGACACCAAATCTGTAAGTCTTAACAAAAAGGGGACAAAATTTATAGCAATCGTAAGCTTTGTAAGAAACTTTCAAAAATCGAAACAAATCAGGACACAATGACAATCATAAACGAGAGAGCATATGTTTACCAACAAAATATGTGGCAACACTTCCAATCATGTTACAGTTACATTCGGTAATTCGCTATTGCTGGAACCAGGAATCGCCCTTAAGACCTTTAGTTTGGGATGAATTTGTTTTATTATTTTACGACTATTGAAAAAAGCAGCTGCATCTCGTAACAGTAAAACTAATATCTAACGAACTTTTGAAAAAAGAGATTAATAAAAATCGCGTGGGATTTGAAGAATAGACCACTTTTTTGACACAAAAATATTTTTCTCACTATGCGCCAGTGGATAATACGTTCAAATAAGACACATTATAAAAGAAAATAAAATTTCGTTATGTTTCAGGTGTTAAGCGGTCGGAAAGAAAAGTTCTTTATTTTCATTTAGTTCACAAGATCATAAGAGACTGCAGTGTAGAATTAAACTACCACATAGTTGATGAAACATAATTTCTGATTTTTGCTTTCGTTTGATAGGAATTGCAGAAAAAATGAAACAAATCGAAGAAAATTTCTTCATTGAAAAAGTCAGGAAAAATTAATAAATTTTGCTTACATCTAAGCGAAACGGCAACGCTGGACACAGCTGCAAATTAGAAAATAAGAACAACAATCTTAACGTCGCTTGAACAAAAGTTTTTGAATTTATATAAAAGCAAAAAACATTGACTTCTATTAATTTGAATCGGCATCCCTACAATACAATTTTTCATGCATACAAAGTCCACTAAATACTCCAATAAAAATTTGGTTCTTTTTTCGAGATAAACGCGATTTTTCTTGGGTTTTAGTGCTTTTTCAAATTCAAAACTTGGCAACACTGGCAGTGACTAACGTGTTTTCGGGTCATCGGGGCGTATGCGGATGCCTTGCCCGTGGAGAAGCTAANCTAAATACTCCAATAAAAATTTGGTTCTTTTTTCGAGATAAACGCGATTTTTCTTGGGTTTTAGTGCTTTTTCAAATTCAAAACTTGGCAACACTGGCAGTGACTAACGTGTTTTCGGGTCATCGGGGCGTATGCGGATGCCTTGCCCGTGGAGAAGCTAAAACGGCAAATTTGTATCCCAGTTGATACATACATTACATATATAGTAGTATTCGTAAATGTGTTCATACCTACATACATAATAGTTTCGTTCATCAACTTTTCTGGATAAAAACTGTCAAAAACCAAAGTTGCTCTCAGAGAAAGAGAGAAAAACCATTTGGCGATCTTCTAAATTTTGCTCAAATACAACAGAAAATTAACAAAAAAAACTTACAAAACTTGATGTTTCTTCTCTAGGATATACACATATAATAAGGTGAAATGCAGATGCACCTTTGTTTTTGCTTATTCAAATTTGAAATCATTTCAACAGCTGATGGTTTGACACTTTAACAAATTTTACCAGCAAAAATTGTCCGGGTAAAACCTTGCAACTTCTGTCAAAGAGAGGACCGATTTTACTCTCCCGTTTTTCCCTACTATACCAGAGAACCGAGCACGGGAATGCTTTCTGGTAAAATCCTGTAAATTCTTGCGAGTTAGGGAACGCAACCAATGTATGTCTTGTCTTCGTGCTCAATTGTGTCGTTTGATTTGTTTGGCTGTGCGGGCGGGCGGTTTGCTTACATTTGCCACTATCAACCGACAAACTGCGCAAGGACATTTTTACATTACAAGCACCACCACATATACATACATAAGCTCGTTTTCTTCTGCACTTTGTTTGTGTTTTTGCACAATTTATTTGATACGACCTATCGCCGTTGGGAAGGAGAAGTAGGACATTTGTGTTTGTTTGCTTCTTTTTCGTCTGACTTCGAGCGGCTTGAATAGCAAACGAAAAAATC
>NW_016181017.1:0-6471 GCF_001687245.7 Rhagoletis zephyria | reverse complement strand
CGATGTCCTTGGTGGTGGCGAGCTTGGATAGTTGTGAAAATCGACGGCAATGTTTGTACAATATTTCACTGCACTGATTGTACACACACAAAAATAGAAAAAAACGATATCTCTGTTGATAAACTCAGTTGCATTTGAAATAAAAACAAAAAACTGAAAAACAAAACAAACAGCTGATCAGTTTTTTTGTTTTGCTTTGCCTTTGACCACATGCCTGTCCTCTAATCCTTAGCAGCAGCAGTCGCCAAATGATGAAAATCAAATCGCTACCAAAACAAACCCAAATCATGCGCCAATGTTTATGTTATAAAAACAAATCTTTCTAACAAAAAATAATCAGCATTTTCATAATAATCAACATCAAACATGTTCGGCTTTCTAAACATGACGCGAGCCTTTCTAACGGCCTCTCTGGCAACAGTCATCGGCCTGAATAATCATCTTCATCCACAAAATTCAAGCAACAGTTCACCTTTTTTCAGTCGAAGCAAGGACCTATTGGCAAGATCCTCTTTACCCATTTCATCATCATCATCATCATCTTCTTCTTCTTCTTTCACCTCCTCACTTCTATCTCCTTTTCTAAAACAACATCCCNTCAAAATCAGAGCCACGCCCGAGCTGACGCCGATGAGAAGAGGACTACGGTAAGAAAAACAAAACAACATCAGTTTGTTGTACCAACAAAACCTTATCAATGTTTTCTTTTATTTTCAGTGTGAATTAGTCACCGCCCGGGGCTTCCGCTGCCAGGTCCACTACGTAGTGACCGGCGGCGGATTCATTGTGCAACTTCATCGAATTCTACCTCCTCTTGAAGGTGTTCAAAATTCAACAAAACGAAGCAGATTTCCAGTGATTTTGCAAACCGGTCTCATTGGAACCTCGGCCGACTTTGTCATGGCCAGCTCCAATGTAACGCTGGACACCGCGGTGATGGGCCAAAATTTAGGTTTTGAGCTGGTGAAACGGGGCTACGACGTCTTCCTCAGCAACAACCGCGGCAACGAGTACGCCCTCAATCACACCACACTAAACCCAAAAGACCGAGCCTTCTGGAGGTGGACTTTTGGCGACATCGGCCAGGAGGATACGCCCTCCATCGTTGATTACGTCCTAAACGTCACTTCCGCCTCTAAGGTCCATTTTTTGGGCCATTCGCAGGGAACGGCGGTGATGTTTGTCCTGCTGAGCACCAACCAGCAGTCGGCGGTGAGCGAAAAGTTGGCCAGCTTTGTTGCGATCTCGCCGATTACCCGAATCGGAAATGCAAAGACCTCCTTCCGCTATCTGCTCAAACTGTTGACGCCGGTTCTGTAAGTACAAAATGTTTTAGTTTTTGTTTATTTTTTTTATTCAAATACTTTGTTAAGACTCTTTGACGGTGGCATCTTCACGCCACTTCCACTTCAGGAGGAGGCACTTTCACTTGCCTGTAACACCATTGGCAGTGAGGAGATCTGCAAGTTGGTCTTCTTCTCTGTAGTTGGACCAAGCTGTGGTCAGCTTGACATGGTAAACAAAAAAAGCTTTTTGTTTAACTTTTTACTCACCAAAACATCTTTTTTTACTTTCTTTCCCCAGAACCGCCTCCCGGTTTACACCACTCATATGCCCTCAAGCACTGCTCGACGCAATTTGCGCCACTTTAAGGAACTGTTTGCTACTAATCGCTTCAAACGATTCGATGGCGACGCCGACTATCCACTGCATCAGATCACCTTTAACCCGATTTTTGTCATTTACGCCGCAAACGACTACTTTGTGCCGCTGGACGGCGTGCAGGCGCTCAGGGGTGACCTTCCAAATAGTACGGTCTTCTATCAGCTAAGTGACCCCAGTGCTAATCACATTGACCCGTTGGTGGGCCTGACTGCGGCGGTGGAGACCAACTGGCAGGTGCTAAAGTTCTTGCAGGCAAATGATGACTAGAAAGTTGGAGAATTACAAACACATTTTTAGTTTGGTTTTGGTATGAAATTGAACCGCTAGAGATCGCCAAAGTTATAAAGCTTTTGAAAAAAACATCTTTTACTGTACACTCAATTTACTGTCTGCCAATGCTGAGAACAGGCAATCAACTACCGCTCATTGTACATCACTTTCCGAAAAAAATTACAAAAGAAGAAAAATTAGCCTGGAAAATTAGTCCATTAGGTATGCAAATGTGAAAACAGCAGCAGTTGCAGCAGCAGTTGTTGTTGTGTTTAGTGCCTATTTACTGTTTGAGAAAGTTAATGGAAACTCATCAGGGAATGGAGTGGAGGAGAAAGTGTATAGGTTTTATCATTTTGTTCAAACTCATTTGCAAATAAAATTTCTAGACTGTATGGGCATTAGGGAGAGCATTTTTAAAAAGCTATCCTTTGTCAATCATAGTTGACGTAAATAATCAATGTTTGTACCTGAATTTTCAAATAGTGCCAAGTGATTTACTTGACACTAGACAAAAATTCTTTCAAATAAAATCGATATACTCGATTTTCGTAGCAAATAAAAGTGTGATTTTTTGCTAACACTGAACGAACAACTTTAGTGCTGGCTAATTTATGCAAGTTTTTTATAGAAAATTTTCCAACGTAAAAACATGATTTTTAAAAACTGAACTTTTATTTTAAAATAACTCAGAATTTGAAGCCAATTTTAATTTAATTGCTTTTGAAGTTTTTACTTTTTTTAGTTGTTGCACTTAAAAATGGCAACAAATCAATTGAAATTGCTCTAAGTGCAAATTAAAGTGAGGAATGTTTTTGTCATGTTTTGAAGCCTTGTTATATTTTTTTAGTCTGGAATTTTTTTTATCAATGAAAATGATCAGACAAGTGAAACTTTTTTCAAATTAAGTGTTGTTGTAATTTGGCAATTTTTTCTTTAGAAAAAACTTGACAAAAATTTAAATATTTTATTATTAAAGTGCCACATTATTAAAATAAACTCAAAATTCACTGTAGTTTTTTTGTAACTCCTTTTACTATTGCTATTGTTATATGATAAAAAGATGAATTTAAAATAAGGAAAATATTGTAATAAAGCAAACATTTTTTAAACTTCCCTTGAACAACAACTACGTTTTATTATGAGAAGATTTTGAATTCTCACTAAAAGTTTAAAACCCAAAAAAAATAAGCAAAGCTTAAATAAATAAAAAACAATTTTTAACTGTGTCATTACATAGTAAAAAATTAATTTAAGTTTTACTTACATTTTTTATAATCGTTTTTAAATTGCTTCTTAATTTAGTTTATCTTACCTTACTAAGCCGACGACAAATATTTTTATTTTAGGAGCCATTAAAACAAGATAAAACATTTTTTTCGCTTTTGTTTTAAATTTTTTGTTTAACAAAACTAGATCAAATTTTTTTCCATTATCTTTTTTTCTTTTTTTTCAGCCTCGATTAATCAGACTGACTGCAGTTGGCTATCAGCAGGCAACTATCTTCTTGCTAGTCAGATAAATTACCGCTCAACAGAAAAAGAAAGCAAAAACCAAACTGACCAAACTACTTTGAACTGAACTGAACTTTAGTCTTTCTGTTAACAATGTTTCCTGATAAGTGACCAGGCTGCAATTTACAATCTTGTAAAAAGAAAACAGAAGTTGAACTTTAAATAGACACCAAAAAAATAAAACCTAAAACTCACTACTGAACTTTCTGAACATATTTATGGTCAATTGCTCGTCGTTGTCATCGTCATTTAGAACAGCATTTGCCCATTAGGTAAAAGTATGGGAAAGAAAATGGAGGGAGGGGAAAAGGAAAAAAGCTACAAAAAATAAAAAGCAACAAAAACCCAAGTATGAAAATATTGCTGCAATATATATATAAATTGGTATCGTCTGCCCAAGTTTCATTTACCTTTCTCTCCCTTTTTCTCTTTTCCTCCGTTTAATAACATTATTACTATTATTAACTGGAAAAAAGTATCAGCTGCGGCAATTAACGTGCACAGTTTTTCCTTTTCTCTGCTTTTCTATTAAATGTTGCACTTTAGCAACAACGGCAACAGCAGCAGCAAATGAGCGAGTGTGTCTGCCGCATCCGATGATGTCACAGCAGACATTGCAAACAGCATAAAAAAGGAAAAAGAAGTTGCAGTTCGAGTTAGAAAAAAGAGGGGGCAAAAAGAGAGTAATTTAGTGAGGGGTGATTAAATTAACAAAAAAAATAGAGGAGAAAGCTCCTGACCGAAAAAACCGAGTAAGGTGAAACAAAGAACTTTGTGAGTTCAAAAAAGAGAAACTTTTAGCGCTCGGGAAAAACACGGATTCAGTGCTAAAACAGTGCACTTTGATTGGCAAAAGAGGGTAGAGGGCAAAGCAGGTTACTAAATATTACTTATTCTTGACTGAAATTGACACACGTAATGCCCCTGATCAGTAGAGTTTGATAAGCAAATGAAGTTGCCGCACAGGTGTAATGTGCAATTAATTCATTGGTCTTTTTCAATGGCTTATAAGCAGTTGACTGTGTGCAGAAGATCTGTTCTAAAAATAACAAAAATTAAATAGTAAAAGTGGTCAGCAACTAAAACTTGATTTTCGTTAACAATTTTAAATCTTTAAAATGTTGTGAAAAAGCAAACCATTATTACATTAAAAGATCACACGCTCATACTTACAATTTTTATTGACTACTTAAAAAAATCCTTCGCTGTTGTACCTTATCATCATTGTACAAAAGTTTTCTCAACAAAACAACAAAATGACCACCAAAAGAGTTACCTTTACTCAGCAATTGAGATACCTAGTCTACCTACTTTCAATGACCGTTTCAGCAATTAAAATCATTTGGTGGCGGCTTCGTCACGCCCTTCCTCGCTTTAAAACCTTCCTCCTACTTTTCAGCCTGATCTCTATTATCATTTTTCTCCTCCTCACTCTGCTCTTCTACCTCAACCTTGATCCAGACCGCGGGAAATCCACCTGCGAGCTGATCACCTCCCGCAATTTTGATTGTGAAGTCCACCACGTCACCACCTACCAGTCGTACATTGTTGAACTGCATCGAATTCCTTCAAAACCCGGAAAACCAGTTGCCCTCCTTCAAACCGGCCTGATTGGCACCTCCGCCGATTTTGTCATTGGAGAAGAAAAAATGGTGTTAGACCTGATTACCCTGAGCAAAAGTTTGGCTTTTGAGCTGTCCAGAGCCGGCTACGACGTTTGGCTGTCTAATAATCGAGGCTCAGTTTACGGAAAAGGTCATCAAAATTTGAGCAGTGAAAGTGGTGATCCGCAGTTTTGGAAGTTTAGCTTTGATGAGATTGCCCGTTATGACGTCCCGGCGGTGATTGACTACGTTCTCAATCAGACAAAACAAGGTAATAAAACTAAATACAAAACCAAAATTTGATGATTTTTGTTTTCAACCAAAAAACATCATTTTGTTTACGACTGTTTGGTGCATTGCAATTAGGAGTAGCGTCTGCAAATAAAAAAAATGCACTGTCTGAATTTTTTTCAGTTTGGTTCTCTATGCAAATATTTAGCAGCCTTTTCTGCTTTTGCTGCTGTTTTTTGTTTTTCGCACTCATAAAAACACTTGTTTATCTCAATTTTTCTTTCTTTTTAGAAAGCCTTCACTACATTGGCCACTCTCAAGGGGCGGCCACGATGTTTGCGCTGCTATCGGAAACGTCATCTGTTAACCGGAAACTGGCCTCATTTACTGCCATTTCACCGGTGACAAGACTGGGCAAGGCGTCCACCTCATTTCAACTGCTGCTCAAAACTCTAAAACCACTGCTTTAGTAAAAGATTTTATAAAGTTTAAGTCAAGTTTTGTAATTTTTGTCAACTTTTTATTTTGTACAGCTCTTCGGGGGAAGTTTTTGGGCAGAACTTCTTTTCTGATGCACTTTTGCTCTTTTCAAGTGAGCTGCCGTTTGTGCGAGATTTTGCCGAGTACGTTCTCTTCTCCATCACCGGACCTGATTATGAGCAATTCGATAAGGTATTTTCATTTTGTTGTTTCTCAACTTTAAACAAAAATTTAATTTTAAATTTTTTTTATGATATTGACTGAATTCCTGGAAATCCCTTTTTCTTTGCTAAAATTCTTTACGCATTCTTGGTGCAAAAAAACAAAAATGAAACTAAAATTGAAAACTTTGTTATCTAAAACTCAGTCCCGTCTTGGGGTCCTTCTCTCGCACATGCCAACGAGCACTTCTGCCCAAAATTTGCTCCACTTTGATCAACTTTTTAGCACGGGCCGTTTCGCTAAATTTGACCACGGTCTAGTGAAGAATCTTCAACTTTACGGGAGTTCACAACCTCCCGAGTACAATCTCACTTTGATTACTTTCTCAAATCCTCTCACCGTCATCTACTCAAACAATGACTGGTTTGTGCCGGTGTCCAGCGTAGAAACTTTAAAGCAAGACTTAAACTCCGCTAACAAAACTTCAAATGTGGAGTTTTACCTAATTAGTCAGCCCAATGCCAACCATTTAGACCCTTTAATTG
>NW_016181016.1:0-6471 GCF_001687245.7 Rhagoletis zephyria | reverse complement strand
TTGCGTTATTTACTTCACAGGTATTATACAGAAAGGTGTCTTTGGTGGATACAATATATGTAGTATATATATTTACATTACATAAGTACTACATCAGACCGCTTCCGTCCACATTCGAGAAACGGAAATTTTTTTGGGAGATCTTCCTTCCTTGCTGCACACTTAAATAAAAAATTTAAGAAAACAAACCTACCTACCTACACAAATTTCAAAACCAAAAAATGTAAAAGGTTAATGACCGTGCAACATTTAGCATATAGAAGTAGTTTTTAAATATTTCTTTTAAATAGTCTGACCTGAGATTTAAAGAATAACAAGGCAATGTATTTGTTCGATTTCACAGTTCTAGAAAAAGAAGTAATAATTTCATATGTATACCCGTGATCCATGTACATACACACATACTTGCGACAGATGGAATTTCAGGCTCTCACGACTTGATGCCCGAAAATGTGGTGCAAAGTTAAAATTTTAACTTCAAAACTTTAAATCACTTTTTTGTATAATTACGCGTATTTGCAGGGTATTGAGTATATGTTTGGCATCACCAATTCTTTCCTACAAGAAATATTGCACGTACATATGTACATTAGGATGCATCACTCTGAATAAAAAATTACAAATTATACAAAATTCAAATAAGCTATTTTCTCGTGCAAAAATTTATTCTTTTTAGAAAATCTTTAGCCCGATCAAGTTAGATATTCAAGCCTCAAAATTGTTACGAGTGTTGCAAATACCATTGTAAATGAAAAGTCAAAAGTCCCCATCGATCTCACTTCTGCAAAAAAGTTGTTTAACGTCAAAGGTCACCAAAATTAATTTTTTGCATTTTTCAGCAAAATGGTAAGCTTTATCGCGCAAATATGTGAGACGACAGTGTAGATTTTGCAGTTATCTATAAAAATTGTTATAACATTTTTCTTCCTAAGAACAACCATTTCTGAGATATAGCAATTCAAAGAATTGTGTTCTCCATAATATGCACAATTTCCACTGTACGTATTTTCCCCGGTAGGCGCTACTCCACGACTTACTGTAGCCCTGTTTAACTAAATAATATTGCATGCAATAAAAGTAGTACAATTGGAAGTGATAAAACGGTGTGAATTAAAAATAATTAGGGATAACTATTCATCTAATTGATAATTACACCCGTTTACAAGAAATCCCACCTGTGGCATTACAACATCAGTGTTTATGTAAAATTTTCCGCTAAATCTGAATGTGAAGTCAAAATATCAAAAACTATAATAGTTATCGAGATATAGCCAAATTTCGGTTTTTAGAGATGTGAAAAAGTGCACTCACTTAATTGCATATTTTTTTTATACATAGCTTCTTGAATTTCTTTCTACAATAGTGAAGTTTATTAAATTTACTGTCTTCTGAGTGTACGATATTTTCCAACCAGAGCAGTAGTTTAGGCGATAATCATTGCTTCATTGACAATTTTGCATAATTAAAAAATATATATATTAAAAAGGAGTTACTCTCGGGCAAAATTGGAACTTTTGGATTCTTGCACTTCAAAGCATGATCTTTCATAAATACATGGGCGTAGCCAGCCCCCTAACTTTCAAGTTTTTCCTGTATATATAAAAAAAAAGTACCCTGAAATGCCGCCTTAATAGGGTCGAGAATAAATAACCTGACGAAAGCGTTATACCGGGAAGAAGTCCTTGCGGCTCGAGAGAAAATTATCATTAAAATCGTTTCGGTCATTTAGGAGGAGTTAAGCCACCAGAATAAGTCTTTTACATACTGACACTCTTCGGCATTTTTTCCCATTCAAAAAACTATCACGCATTCATTATACGGAGAAAATGAGCAAAATCGTCAGTGGAAAAAATTCTCAAAAATCAACGGTAACTTATAGCCATTTAAAACTTGCATGTTATGATACTGAAATTGAGTGAGCTACAAAACTGCATACTCAAAATTTGGTGCCGTTTGATACAAAATGAACTATATTTCTATAAAAAAATAACAAAAAAATTTATTATGAAAAAAAAACACTGTATTCTGGGTAGGTAAAAGTTTCAATATGTCTGGAAAGCACCACGTCCCTTTTCCAGTAGCCCCAAAATCTCTATACCAATTTCCAGGACATTACCACAAATACTTCCAGAAATATACGATATGAAAAATTCGATATGTATGGGTGATGCCACACTCCGTAGGTGTCGAAATTTTCAAAAAATCGCGAGATCACCTATTATAAAAATAAGGAGCTTCTCTTTATATAATTAGTGTGGGTAATCGGCCGTAACAGGCCGATTCTGAACAGGAACTGCCTGGGAGTTTTCTCTCTTTTCCCTATCTTCCTATCATGAATAAAAATTTCCTGCGGATTTTTTATATTAAATGGCGGAGTTGATCTGTCAAAACGTATCAAACAGCTCTTGCGAAGTTTGAATTTTATCCTTCCAAATTTTCGGGGAAAATACTACTTCCTGGGAGTTAATTATTTGAGGATTTCTTTCTCGGAAGAAACAAATTCCCGGAGAACAAACTCCCTGGGAGTATTCAGAATTGGGCCGTATGAATGTATGTATGCCAAATCGAACTTTGTGATATTACTTTTTGTCTATTTCCGCGGTGGACGTATGTAGGAAATTTCACTTTCAACTGTGTAACCAGACATTTGTATGCGCATTAAAATATTAATGACTTGAAAAATAAAATAAAAATTAAAAAGTTAAATTAAATTATTAAAAATTAAGAGTTTATTTCTCCAAGCGCCGTCGCTTGACTTGAATCGTGCTAGCGAAGCAGTCAATGGCACTGTGAATGTTCTTCGAAATTATAGAGAAAATGCTGACACACGTTTTTCTGATATATTTTCAAAAGTTACCGATATCCCAAAGGAATTGGATTTTGACATTGTCCTTCCTCTAAGAGCGAATAGACAAAATTTTTGGGCTAAATATCGTGCGTCTAATGCCGAAGATTATTATCGCAAGGCAATATTTATACCGCTATTGGATAATATTTTGCTCGATCCCCGAGAAAGATTGCTGAAAGGGTCATTAAACATTTTTGATTTGAACTTATTACTTCCATCCAAAATTGGGAAATATAATACGGCTGATGAAAAAATAATGCTAACGAACGCGTAAAATTGCTTGGAAAACGATACGACCTTTTTTTAGAAAAATACGGCGTCAATTTGGAAGGAGAGTATAAAGTGTGGTTGGAACAATGGACAAATAAGGAAAGCGAAAAGCCATTCCCAAAATCAGTAGCAGAAGTTCTTGGTAAATGCGACGAATATGCTTTTCCATTGATTAACAAACTTCTCCGCATTCTGGTCACACTTCTAGCTGGTAACGCTACTTCCGAAAGAAGTTTTTCAACCCTTCGCCGGTTAAAAACATGGTTGCGTAGTACCATGAATGAAGAAAGACTGGATAGGTCTAGCACTTTTACACGTACACTTAGATATTGAAATTGACACTGAAAGGATAATAGAAAGATTCGCAAAAGGAAAGCGCAAAATTGAATTTGCAATCTAAATTATTACACTAAAAATTCTGAATAAGTTACTTAATTACCTCCTTCATTTTACCAACATTGTACGCAAGAAATAAGTATTTATATTTATACATATATTGCAGTAATAAACCCAAGGAATAACTTTACATCTTGTGTGTGTGTGTTTTTTTTTTAATAGCACATGCACTTGTTTTATTAGACCTTGCACCAAATTCACAAAATGAAAAGTTGGGAGGGTTTTCCCAAAATTTTCTTTCGTAAAAACCTTTTCCTGACAATTACGAACAACTAAATAAAAATGTTTGCCAAATCGGCCCAACCGTTCTCAGTTGATGAATTACTATATATTTTTCACACCATTTTTATATATATATATGTAGATTGCATAATCTACACTTTCGTCTTACCTATTTTTATGATAATCCGTGCCATTTTGGCTGAAAAAGCGGAAAAGCAATTTATGTGACCATTGACCTTGACAAAATTTTTTCCCAGACGTGGAATCGATGGGGACTTTGGACATTTCATTCATAATGGTGTTCGCAACACTCGTATAAATTTTCAGCCTTAGGCGAATTGTTGTAGACTTGCCGTTATTTCTTGCGCTAACTTGACTGGGCTATTTTCAATTGTCGTATCTTGCCATCAATAACGGAAAAAATTCGGTTATTTTTTTCCATCGGCATTATAAAACTTTTTATATGCTAAAACTTCTTCCACCAAAATATTTGTGGAAAACTACTGAGATTTACGTAAGCTGGTCCCATTTGAAAATTCCTCCGAAAATCGAGTTTGTATAACACCGTAGGGAAAATCTCAAGTTTTAAATACCACAAAAACAACGCCGAAACACACAAACTTAATATTAGGTCGTAGATTGCGGATCTGTGTATCATTCTTTCAGATCAGGTCATTTTCCCTAAATAACTTCATTTTAATGTAAAAAAAAAATAAATAAATAAATTTAAATTAACAAAAATCAAGCAACTAATCATAAAAATTGGTGAATAAAAAACATGGTTTGAATGATCTAATGAAAATGTGCAATATTTTTTTTGTACGGGGGTTGCAATTTGTCGGAATATTTTTTTATGTATGTTACCTCATAACTTTGGACCACATTAGCCGATTTCTATAATTTATATTTTTTTAGAGGAGAGGCGGTACCTCAGAGGTGGTCCCATACTTATTTAGTTTAGATCCGATTAGAGGATCATGAAGAAATTAACAATACTCTTAAGTTTGTATATGAGAATTGCAATCAGTTTGGTTTTTTGCTTAAAAATTACTTGCTAAAAATGATTTTTCCAAAATATCGCCTCAGATAAAGAAAGAGTTTAAGCTTCAAAGGCGAGCATACATTTTTTTAAACAACCGAATCAAAATTATGCAATTTTCGCTGGTATTTTTAAATCAGTCCAGCTTACGTAAATCGTAATATTTTTCCAAAACCGCTACTTTTTTGGTGAACTACTGATACCTACCTGCTTAAATGATGGGCAGCAACGGGTTTGGATACTGTATCTTGAAAATATACGGCTATTTCTCCTAGCGTTGCTAAAAGTATAATTTTTCGATTTGTATACCTTTTATGAGCCTGCCGTTAGATGAGAATCAAGATAACATTTAGTAAGTTAACTGATTTAGATATATTTAAGTAAGCTGGGATATTTTTCAGGGGTTTGAACTCAATTTTGGGCGTTTTAACGCCATGCGGGCGCACTAATTGTAGTTATTTCCAATAATCAACCAAACAGTTATCGGTTAGCGCTTCCGCACTACCACTTGCGACACTATTGGTAGTTATAAAAAAAAACTTTTATTTCAACTGAGACTTACTCTTACCAACAAATGCTGCTTAGGACGCAAGTACGTAGTAGTAGGCACTATGTAGAATAGAATTATGGGTGGCCGGAAAATGGTGAAAAGTGTTCACCTGTCGTTTTAAACAATTTTTTTTTATACTGAACTTAAAAGGACATTTTTAAAGCCCTTTTCTTGGTCTTTGTACACCATATGTTTAGTTTATTACAATCTTACAGGATTTTCTATTTTATTTGACACCATATTGTTATTCTACATTGCACTGAATATTTTAAATAATTTTGTAATTTATCGTATCGTTGAAGTTCCAAAGTCTTTTAAAATTCTTGAAGTCAGAGAGAAAAACTAAAACACTCACAAACATTTGGCTCCTAGTTTCGTGAGTATATTAATTTTTGTGTAGGTAAATTTTACTATCGCACGTTGTAATATGGTGTCTACATTTGTAGACTACCGGCCAAGAGATAGTCATTTTTAAAAGAATGGTTTTAAAGGTCTCGGAAAATGTATATATTTTTATTTTTATTTTTAACAGCCAAAACTGCTTAAAATTAATTCTCAGAAAGTTTACTTAAATTATAGATTCCCGAAAAATTAGCTTAATAAAACATGAACGAAGTCGATAGAAGTTTCAAGAAGAATAACGTTAACGTTTAATAACTAGGTCAAAGAAGTATAAGCAAATAAAATAAATGAAACAAGTGAACTAGAACATAAAAAATACCACAAGAGAAGAGCGGAATTAATAATACACAAAATATTAAACAATTCTAAGATTTCAAGTTGTTGCGCCAACATTCGAAGAACAACTGCGGCACTAACTACTACAATTAAGCACGCTAAAGAGAGTTTGTAGTCTGAGCCGGTGGAGGTAATTTAATTTAGTCGCCTGGTTGACTAGGCTATGCCTCTGCTCACAGCCTACTGATGATCCAAGGGGGTGCATCTTCTAATGTGCTCCACGAAACATCCGCAAACTGTTCGTTAATAGGAAGAAAGGCGACTTTATAAATTGGAAGTCTGAATTCCCTGCCATACAAATATAGGGCTACCGGTGACAGGTAATAAGGTCAATTGACTTTATTTTGCACCAGGGTAGGATTACCTTTTCAAAAGCGAAATAAAATCCATTGACATTATTGCTCTTTC
>NW_016181015.1:345-6472 GCF_001687245.7 Rhagoletis zephyria | reverse complement strand
TGCAGTGCTACGGAAGCAAGTAAGGAAATCCTTCAACGAATGCTACAGGTATAAGCACCTGAAGAAATATAAAAAGGCAATACGGGACGCCAAGGAGGCGTCCTGGAGATAATTTTGTGAATATATAAAGGACACCAAGGAATCTGAAAGATTGAGCAAAATCCTTGCTAAAGGGCACTACAGCCAACATCTTAATATATAAAAATCCCGTGTCAATGTGTTCGTTTACGCTAACAACAAACTACCCATATCCGAAGCGGGAGTTTTCCAATGTTATTCGCTGCTACGCTTCATATTTATGTATGTTCCGGATCCCAAACTTAACTGGCTACGGTGGCTCTCTATGCAGCCAAGAGAGTTTTGAGTAACAAATGGGGTTTGAAACCAAGAATTGTGCACTGGATGAACACAGCTATAGTCCGACACATAAGCTCTTACGGGGCGCTGGTATCGTGGCCAGCCCTTACTTGGGGTTACGTAGTTAAACAGCTAAGCGGAATTCAAAGTTCAGCAGCCGCTGGCGTAACATATGCAATGAGATCCTGTCCGAAGGATATTTTGAACGTCCTTCCTGCCTTATTACCCATGGATATTTTGATCGAAAACTCAGCTGCTAAATGGGCCATAAGACTGCCCTGGGATTCAGTAAGGTACATCAAAGAGAATGTACTCGCGAGAACGCAGGTGAATAACTTCTCGGATTATTAGATCTCAACTAGTGGATGACTGTAGGAGAGAGCTAGCCTATATTTCTGATCAATACGAAATTACCTTAATATGGGTAGCGGGACATAGGGACATTTACGGAAATGAGGCAGCGGACGAACTAGCAAGGAGCGGCTTCGTTTCCGTAAATGTCCCTAGGTCCAGCTACCCATACGCGCCTCGCTGAGGGAGATTAATATAAAAAATACCGAGATTTATCACTCTAAGGCCAAGCAGAGGTGGAAGCGCACAGGATCTCACAGCATTACTAGGCAGTTCTGGATGTCCTACGATCCACTTAAAACTAAAACTCTCTTTGGAATGAGCAAAGCAGATACCTACGAACTTACTGCAGTGTGCACAAGGCACTAGCCATTGGGATACATGCCAAAAAGGATTGGCTTACCCTTCAATAGATTCTGTTACATATGCGATTACCCGGGCTCAAAAGAGACAGTCAAACACTTCCTGTGCGAGTGTCCAGCCCTCGCAAGGATGAGGCTAAATACACTCGGCAAACTATTCCTGCAGAATATTTACGAGTGCAGCTGCCTCGCTCTGTGTGACGTACTGAAATTCAATAAAGCCACCAAATCGCTGTAGGTTGCTCGAGTTCTGGAATTAAAATGGCAAACTTGCTAATTGCTTGTCACCAGGACGACCAACCAATAATAGTGTTAATGATATTTCTGTCCTTGTGGACCAATTTTTTTTTGTTTGTTTTGAATTCTACAGAATTTTCTCTTCCATTTGGTACCCATACAGTTTTTCTACATCGAACTGAATTTTTTATATAATTTTTGGAATTAATCATAGATATTTTTGAAACTACGAAGTCCTTTTAAAAAAGACTCTGACGTCAGAGAGAATAACTAAAAACGCTGTTTTACTATATTTGATCCATGGTCACGTGAACATATCGATCGTTTCGTGTATTTCGTATTTTATTTGTTTTTGTCGCACGGTATAATAAATTTCTATGGATGCGAATGTATGTAAATGCCTTAACTCTTACATATACCCAGAGGCGTGTGATTTCCCTTTCTTGTAATTTCGGCATAATGATATCACCATATTAATCAGCCAAACGCGCCAGGAAACCACACGCGGCTAATCAACTTTTTGTGGTCCCGCGTAGTAGGCAATAAGATAACAGAAAATATGTTTGCTTAATAAACGTCAATAATTAATTATAGCTTATACGAAATTTAGGCTAAAGGAGAGAGAAAAGTCGCTCATTTATGAAGTGTTATTGATGCCAATTATTCATATAAGACATTCACGCATATGACAGCCTTTCTTTTGTTTTGTCTAACCCGAATTGGCCCGCCGTGCTGACACTCAAAAAGCCCACATTAGCTAGATATTTTGTTTGTACCTCTCTTCCGCAACACTTCAAGTTTATTACCAAAAAATAAACTTAAAGTCAATTTATTAAAAAAAATTGCACACCCAACAATTGGATTCTGTTTTACGTTGTCTGAAGACGTGTACTTTTACGCTCTATTTGCTGGCCCCACCCCCCACACGACGCGCTCTTCTTCCCAAAACCAAACTAATAACACACTTTGATAAATGTACTGTCATTGTATTTGACATATCACCCACTTAATTGCCGCTAAACAAATAAACATTTGTTATCTGCATTGTTTTTCTTGTAAGTGTGGTATTAGGACACAAATCTCTAAACAAATATAGACGTATTTATATATGTGCGTACATATATAAGCCAAAAATTAATCATTTTCAATTTGTTGCCAATTTATAGCGACTTGTCCACAGTTTTGCGCTTGTTTTACTCAGCATATATATTTGTTTTTGTTCGCCTTTTGGCACATTGAAGTGGTAATCACATCGCCGAGCTAAACTCAGCGTGTAATCAATCGTTCATTCTAAAGCAATTATAATCTAAAAAAAAAACAAAGTATACACCTGCATTTTTTTTGGCGTTAAAATATAAGAAGGTTCACATGTGTCGCAGTAGTTAAGTATACCTAAGTAAAATTTTTTAGCAACTGATTGAAATCCATTTTGTACTCTACGACTAAGACTAAAAAAAATGAAGTCACTATTCAGACTAAATTTCATTTTTAAAGTCTTTTTTGTTAGCCATTTGATTGCAATCATTTGAATGAAGTCAATTGAAGTCATTTTGTGACTTTACTGAAAAACTAAGTCATTAAGTGACTTCGCCAATTGACTAGTTAGCCGGAATTCATAAAACGACTTCAGACTTCATTTGTTTACTCTTTAGTCAAACTACTTAAAAACTTAAACTAAAAACTTAAGTCATCGATTGTGACTTCAACTGATTTAAATCGCATATGATTGCATTAATTTACGACCCTGACCTTCGCCTTTCAAATAGAACTTATGCGATACACATAGCATAACTGTAGATTATCTATCTTGTGAAAGAAACGCCTACATAGAACGTTTGCTTGCTCTCAGCTTGTCCAGCGTCTTAACCGTAGGGTTTTACTGCATTGACTATTCATGGACGATCGAAGTTTCCTGGCAATTGGACAAGACGGCTTTCCCTCACTATCCTGTATTTGCAATTTCTTACAGCAGTTTACATGTCTACAGACAAATATATACTACTTTGTATGTGTGCGATACATCTCAGCCATCTCGTTGAGAGATAGACTACTTTCACGATCTAAATTTTTCCCTACCACACTGTACCAGCCACACAGACTTTGATATAGCCGTGCGCATCTGATGTCCATTCTCTCTTTGCAGAAAATCGAATCATGATTTCGGCGTTGGTAGAAAAATCTATAAAATCTGTCACAATTTTTAAATAATCAATATGAAGTTGCGTCCATTTCTTTACAGCCATTGGCGGTAAAGACTAACAGCATGCCTAATATGCTGATTGGTGGCTATTGTTACAACCTTAGTTATCAGCATAGAAACCAGTCCTTGGAGTTTACTTATGCCATTAAGAGAGCTTTCCACAAAATCATCACTCCAACGCCATGCAATAATCTTGGCGAGCTGACCGCCCACCGCTTTTCAACGGTGTAAGCTTCCTAATTTAACTAGCCGCTTAGAAGCGTGCCTCTGACTACTACATAAAAGTAGATGGTCTGAGCAGATAAATTATTATTTTTTTGTGTTTCTGGGTATTTTGTCGATTTCGTAGTCTAATTAAGCAAATATATATAGAATTTTTTTTTTTGGTATTTTTGAAGATAGAACTTTCGTATTTACTTTGGTAGTGCGGCACAACTTTTTCTTGGTGACTTTAATCGTTGTTATATGTACCTGCATTTACATATATTTATTTTTGAAAAAATAAAATAAAATAAAAATTGTACTCACTATTCCGCCAGCCAAGCTCCTCGATCATTCGATGTATGTAGACTCCCAAATGCTCCGCGGCTCTGACCTATAAATAACTCAGTCACAGCCGGTTGGGCCAAACGGGTTCCACAAATTCAATTTATTTTGCTGCATTGTCAATACTAGCCAAAAAACAACTTACGCCAAGAACAGCACAGAAATTGGAAATAACCACGACCGCCATCGAAAACATTCATTCACTCATACGCATATACTAGTAAACACACTACTAAATATGAGAGGATTAATTCTATTTTTAGTTGTAACTTAAAACTTTACCGGGTGTGTCACAGCGGCGTCTGTCTAGTCGGTGCGCATTCATTGTAAAGTACGTAGTATGTATGCATGTACATATCTACATAGTTTGCTGCTGCCGCTGTTGCGCCGGCGCTGTTACCGTCATTGGCGCTTGACGCCACCCCTTTGCATGATACGACGGGAGTGGTTGTTAAAAAATTGTAATTGCAATCAATGTGCAAGTTCTAAAAAAAAAATACATAGTGAATAAAATTAAGTTTTAACAAATGTAGGTTAGGTACTTCGGCGGAGGCCTATAAAAACGATATTATTAAGGCGAAGTTTAGTTTGTTGGATTTATTAATTAAGACACTGGAAAACATCGATCTGCTGAAATAATTTCTTCACATTCACATTCTTTCATTCACTGATTCAATCTGAGTCGCCAGAAGCGATTTTTTACAAGCTTTTATTTAACTTGCTCTCCGAATGTATTTCTGTCATGAAAAACAGCGTCTCATAAAACTACAATCGCCGGTCGGAGTCGGCATGAAACTGTAGGTCCCTCCCCTTTGTGTGACAACATCAAGGCGCACGCTACAAATCGGAGGAGAAGCTCGGCCAAACACTAACATATGTGTAAGCACCAATCTATTATTATTTGAACTCACAAAACTTTAATCTCTATAGTTGTAGTAACATTGAACCACAAGATGCATTTTGAAGTTCTCTGTCAGCATTTTCATTCGATTTTCGCAAATAAAAGCCTTGGAGGTAGGTACTAAACGTGCGCTCGACGTGAGTTGATACAAGTGGCGCCCAATTTAAATACAGAACGTTCATATTATCAGGAATAAGGGCTTTTTTCTTGCCCTTTACAATTAAAGATAGAAAGGCAAAAATCTTAAAAAAGTCAAAATCAAATGTGTATATATCGAATCAGGGAAAGCTCAATCATGGGCATTCTTAATCGAATATACTCGATCTCTTTACCATAAACAAGGTAATTTCCATAAAACCCAAAGATGATAAGTTGGCTGATGTATGTACATATGTACATATATTGCTTATTTTATTTGGTATTTGTTTAATTTTATATACATACGTATATTGTTTTTTGCTTTTCTGTTTCTCTATATTTAAGTCAGATAAGATTATATCTTATTGTACTAATGTTTGTGATATACAAAACATATTCATGTTGATAGATCTTTCTCAGCTCTCTCCACCGGCATATCTGCAATGACGTCATATTCACGTTACTCTACCGAATTTCACATCAATCAGCGCAATCTTGTATTCTACCGGCCTTGGCTGCTATCTATGTATTATAGAAAAACTAAAAAGATTGCCTCGGGCTATTATAGTTTTGATTCCAACTAATAATGCATTTGAAGTTGTATCTATTTTTTTTGTAATGCCAGTTAGGTTACTCTGGCTCGAAAGGCCTATATGTGAATTTTTTTGTAAACATTAGAAACTAGAATTATAAATTTTTCCAATGAAGTTCTATTTTTAAACCGAAAGATAAGCTAGTATGTAGATTAGAAGTAGTAAACATAAATAGTTCTGCATACAAACAGAACATAGCTTACGCTTAATGTAAATGTATGTTTAGACTACGACAAATTGTGCTAATGGAAAATAAGTTGCCTGCAACAAAAGCGGCATACTCATAGTACCTATGCACTTACTTAGATATGAAAAAAAAATTCTTTAATAAATTTTAAGCTTATTTATAACATGTGTTAATCTGCTTCTGAGAATAACAGTCCAAAGGTTAGCTACTTGCCATAACTTCAGCCAAACTCAGTGTTACAAATACTATCTCTTT
>NW_016181015.1:0-300 GCF_001687245.7 Rhagoletis zephyria | reverse complement strand
ATGCACATTAGGGTGGTCCAAAATAGTTTAAAATGTCTGGCACTCACCTCCTAGGATTCCTCTAAATGGAAAAATAGAGTACCGTTATTTTTTTGTGAAAAAAGGATATTTAAATCTGCCTCACGTTATCCGTGTATTTTATATGGGAAAGAAGAATTTTTTCACAGAAATTTATTAGAATTATTGTAAATCGATATTTATTGATCGGAAATCTCTGTTTTTCTACAGGAGATTTCCAATAATAATACTTTATTGTTTATTTTACCATTTTTTAGTACTAAAAAATTTTTATGGCCCCAT
>NW_016181014.1:0-6472 GCF_001687245.7 Rhagoletis zephyria | reverse complement strand
AAAAAATATTAACTAAAATTTTGTTGATTATTAACTTATCAACTATCAATCTATTCAAATTTTTTACCTATTTATTTCAGTGTTGGGTATGGGTATATGTGGGCTATTTGGGAAGAAGAAATTTTTGGCCAACCTTCCGTACAAAAACTTTTCAGCTACAAACCAAAAACAAAGAAACCTTGGAAGACCTACCGCGACACATTCGCTTTAAGTTTTGTATACAGATCTCAAAAAAAAAAACTAAAAATTTCTATAAAATGACGTTCATGAAATGGAAAAGACATTTTGTTCTGTAAATGCAGTGTCACACGATTGGTACATTTTTACAGATTTGTACTTCTGTTGAACAAACTGTTTTTCGTGATAGGGATAAAAAAAAAAATATTTGTGCATTCGCACGATTGGGATACGATTTACCCGAAATTATGGGCAAATTCCCAATCGTGTGACACTGCCTTAAAAATTCCTTAAATCAACTTACAGCTCTCAAGAAAAAAATGCAGGTATATTTATTTATCTAAGAAAATTTACAGTAAAGGCAAAGTACTTTTTAAGGAAACTCGTATAATAGCGAATATTTTTTTATTTTAATTTTTCTTGATATGTCTTGACATATCTTCTAAGCTGTACGAAGTCAAAAACTTTTAAAAATTCTTTGTATCAGAAGTTGCTGAAGATTGCTTCTATGGCTAAGATTCTACTAAATTTGCATTTCTCATTTATAAAAATGCCTACACACAAACATTTTTAGTTAAAAATCGTGACAATGTTACCAGTCTTTAACATTTACAATGCCCAAATTTGAAACCAATTTTTCCCAAGTTTTTGTTAAGACTGCAAATTATATTACTGGTGCGGCGCAAAGAACTACCATGGCACACAGGTGGTTCGGCTTAATAGGTGTGACCATACCTCAATGTTAAAAATTTAACTCTAATTAAAATTTTAAAATATGTTCTCCCATCGTTTAGAAATATTTGAATTATTTCTACATAAAATTCTTTGTCATGCCATTTGCGGTGCAACAGATGCAGTAAAATGGCAAAAATAAAACACCAAAATGAGTTGAAGCAGAATAGCAATTATAATGGAAAACTTTAACTTCCTTTCTCCTGCTGAGAACTAGAATTACCGATGCCGTTCTCCTGCTCTGAAAGAAGTGTTGCACCAACATGAAAGGAGTGTTAAGTTTGAAGTCAAATGAATATGTACATCACCGAGCTATGTATGTATAGTGACGAAGAACCAACACATTTTCTTTTTTTCACAATAATTGCCAACATTTATACTTAACTATGTGAGTTGAAAATGCGGAGATAGAATGAAAGTGAAATTCTTGCAAAATGCACCATCTCTCGTAACAGATATAATAAATTGCAGAAAATAGCAGACATAAATGCTACAACTGTAGAAAAGTTCGCTCATAAAAATAATAAATTATAAATATGTACGAAAAGCAAAAGATAAGCGATGTACAAATGCAACTGCATATACTCATCTTCACATACGTACATATGTATGTATGTACTATACCGTTCTGCTGGGTTTGCATTGCCCAAGCATCGTAAATTGTGCAAAATATTGCAATGTGCGCTGCATTTGATGTGGGCGATGTTCGACTAATACAGCACGGAAGCCATTCTTGCAATATACATACATATGTAGTACATATAAGTAGTAACTGCCCTCACATATAACAATTAGTTATTCTTGAAAATATGTAGTGGAAATTATTGTTGAGTTCAATTGATAGGGGCAACTGTAAATTTGCGAATGCTTTAAGGTAATTAATTTGTAACATTCAAGAGAAGCTGAAGCTGCAGAACAAGAGCATTGTATAGGTGGAGCAATCCCATGAAATCGTATACATATGTATATTAGGGTGGTCCTTAAATGTGGGAAGGAAATGATTGCATCAGATTTCCTAAGCCTCAACCCCTACGTCGGTGCTACTATATTTAGTCGAAGATATCACATATAAATTTTGGTCCCCATTGGAGACGGTTAATGCGTGTCGCTCAGGGGTCAAAGTTCAGACTACCCTATGATTGAGGTGGTGAGACTGAAAAATTGTTAATTTGATTTTTAATTTCAACAAACCACCCTAATGTATATACATAACTATAAAACTACTTATCGCTTATTTACATTAGGTCGGGTCGGCTCTAAATTAACGATACTGAACTTAGAGCGGTAGGAAATAGTAGTTTATAGTTAAGAGGAGCAATGGGTAAAGTCCGTTAAAAATTCATAAATCAAAGATGTTTTGTGTAAAGTTCTTCCATATAAAGTATGTTTGACAATGCCCAAAAATGCCTAGCGCCGTCAGCTAAAAAAATTTCAAAAATTAACGCGATTTCCTAGCGTCTTGAAACTGGCACTTTATCGTACTAAAATTTAATTGGCTACAAAACTGCATAAAGAAAAAAAGTTTCTTCACTTTGGCATGTGAAAGCTGAGAAGTAAATGCAAAAATTCTCACTTCTCGGACAATACGAATATAGATCGGCGTGAAAACCTCCGACTCTAATATCGTTTATGACGAGTTCAAATCGCGGCGGAGGCAATTGCGATTTTTCAGATTAAACAAATGTAAATTGTTGTAAATTGTTGTATGAAATTCAAAAAATTAAATAAAAATAAAAAAAAAAATATCCAAAGCCAGTTCGATTTCCTGCAGGGACAGGTATGAACGAGTACTTAATACAATTACATACATACATACATATGTATGTAAGTAAGTTTTTTTGGAGTAAAAATAGAACTGTTTAAAGTCCTTCCCAAACCCTGAGATTCGATCAGACGAACTGCAACGTGCGACACGGCGGTTTCATTGTTGTAGTTGCATTAACCACATCGTCTGCTATATACATTGAAGGCAATTAAACTGAAGTGAAAAATATGCTGCTTAATGAACGAAATATGCCGGCTGTTAATTAAAGTTGAAACTAAAATTAACATAGTTTCACAAATTAGCTAATTATGTAAGAAGTGTATGCACTCATCGTCAGCTTCAAATACGCACATGCATACATACATACATACATTCAGAAGAAGATGAGACCAAGCTGATAACACAACCATAATTGAGCTGCTTAAGCTGCTTTGATGCAGCCACCGCTCCACCCACTCTTCAACTGTCGGCAGCAATGGTTGACAACTTGATGACAATAATATAGTTGTAGGCGTTGTAGGCGTTGTTGGCAATGGCATACATTTACTAGTTTTTCAGAAAATATGAATTATGTGCTGCATTGCACGGCAAAATCGCAATGTTGCTCGTGAATAACAACAATTCAGCTATTTTAGAAAATGTGCATGCATAAATGCAAGAAGAAAATAAATAAGTTGCAGACGTGAAATTGCTTGCAGCATAAAATAAATAATGCGGCTTGCTGTTTACGCAAAAAGTTGGCATTGAAAAGTTTGTAAGAATGTTGATGCTGACAAAAACCGACTATTTACTGCAGGAAGCAACTTTGGCGAGTAGAAGTTTGCCTACAAAGCATACCTTAGTTAGGTTATTAAGAAGTGTCTTATAAATAATATAAATTCAAATGTATGTATTTATAGGTGGAGCATTTTGCCCGAATCTTTCGCTAGCCTAAGTTGTGGTAAACAATTATTGTGGCGCGCTTTAAAAACTGTCTAATTATGTACTTCGCTGTATGATAATATAATAATGACAATACTTTTTTAAAATTATGAACTAAATAAATACATAACATACCTCTGTATATTTTTTAGGACCGTCTAGCAGGCGGTTGGAGCATCTGGTGTTTTACCTCTTCCATGAAACACATTTTCAAATTTTGGTTCCTGGACAGAATTCAACATAGATATTTCTATTTCTCACTATGCCAAACACACAGAGAATAAACTGCATAATAAAATAGAGCAAAACATATAAATAATCTCAACGGTTTTTATTAAATAGCAAATAAGTTAAAATTATTTTGATGTTGTTACTCCCTCTCAATACATCCAGACAGATTGGGTAAATACTCCTTATTTTAAAGATAGTTTTACAGTGAGTTGACAGGTTTATATACACATGTCTCTATACCCTGGAACTCATATTACGGTAGTTTCGAACCGGTCATAAATTGAGGCCACTTCCCTGCTAAATACATACAGCACAAGCTGCACCACCTAACCGAGAAGGAGGGGAGCGCCTGAAATGTCTCTTGGCTATCTGAATTTGGCTAAAAGAAAAACATTAGCATTTAATTGCATTCAAGGACATTATTGTTACAATTGTACGCTTTCTGCATAGCAGAGTCCTCAGGTAATCAGTGTACATTTTTTTTTTTTTAAATACATCCTCTATAAGCTTCACCGTCTCCTCCAGATAAGTTCGCCAAAGGCATAAAGATCAAAATCACTCTGCAAAGACAAAACTTCCAAAAGCCCAGAACAAAGGCTGCACTTGAAAAAATATCAACTACATCCGGCATAACCTCCGATTAAATGCCAACTAGTGAACTTATATTTGGTAGGTGCTTTCATTGTACCTACCTCAATTCAATGCTTTTTTGCTTGTAAAGAAGCACTCAGTTTCTAAGCAAATATGTACTCGTATTGGCAGACTAACCAAGTTTCTTGCAGCCGTGTATGCGATCCTGTGCACCTACCATACTAATAAAAGTTCTAGAAATGTTTGGCATAAAAGTTCAAAAGTCAGAAAGTAATAACGATTAAGTGCGGCAGCTGCCAACGATTAAGCTGAAAATGTGGATGTAATGACACTTAGAGGCAATTTAGATGAATAGAAATCTGAAAAAAAAACATGAACACATATTCGCATTGGCATAGTTTTCTCTTTGTGTTTATTTAAGGCTAATTGGTGTTGAAGGATAGGCAATTGATGTGACTGCATAAAATAATTGAATAGTTCGGGGTATTGGCTTTTACATATAAAACCTACTGCGATTAATACCAAATGCATTGAAGTTGCAGAAAACAAAATTAGAAGGAATTGGCAAAAAAAAGCTAAATTGCCACGAAAAAGCATAAAGCCAAGAACTGATATCCGGTGAGTAAGCACTAGTTTGTAGTCAATGAACTTTTAAACAAAGAAATATCTCCCAAGACACGCACCGACCGCTACGTTCGGCCACAATAAAAAATAAAAAATTGAATTTCCTTGCATGTACAATGTACATTGTACTTACATTAGGGCGGGTCAACTTTTTTTTTTGACTATGCGCGTGTAGCTTAGGAGAATTCTACGTGTAATTCTAAGCAAATTTGCAAATTTGAAGAAACCATGGATCTAAAATTAATTTGCAGTTTACAAAATTGCGAAATTAGGCTTCGAGGAGAATGGGAAAACTACGGCCTCTGGTAGAAGTTTTAAGAAAAAGATAAGTTTAGAAATGGATTCTTGATGCCAAAACATGTTTTTCAAAGTCCAAAAAATCTCCCGCCCTAACATAATGTGTTACATAAAGGTAAGTAAATTGCGAAAATCAGCCCTGTGACATACCAGCATTGCATTTTAAATTGTGCCAAGTAGCTTTCATTTGCATTTCCATGGACTGTACGCATCTCTGATTGCACGGCTGTTGTACTGCAGTTAATGGTAAAGACAATGGCTCTGATGTTTATCCTCTGACATCGCCCACAACGCAGTTACTCTTCCATAATTGCAGAGCCAGTTATTGTACTGTTTTTCGGCTCTTCAATTTGCATTCCTTGAAAACAAAAATTACAATAAACCGCTTTTAGGCACACAAATTTTCACAAACCAAATGCTGAATGCATAAAAGCTAGTACCACAATCTGGTTTGCATTTTTCAACGTTTGCTCGCCCACAGCAGTTTATCTACCAAAACTCTTTTCATCTTAATCTCCAAATGTTTACCTCTTGTCTTACATAAGCGTCTACATTGGCTATTCTTTTCACACATTATTCTAACGTTGTGTTGAAAATGTTGGATAAAAATTAATTTGCATGAAACGCACTAATTACAAAGTGTAAACAACTACCAATTCTACATGAATTTTCACATTCGCAGCATGCACACACACGCTCCAGCTGCCTCACCTGTCAAGAACAATTTTCAGCTGGCAAAAGCATATTTACCTATCCCCAGAGTCTAATTTTACAAGCTTTCGTATGGTAATTAACTAATTTTTTTACGTTGCAATTTATTCTTTTTTTATTTTGTGTAAAAATAAACGCTTGCAAGTCAGCACCGTAAAGCCATAAAGTGGTCTGACAATTGTACTAAATTTGCAGCTGGGGAATGAGCGCTTTGGGGCAATTCGTGTTTTATATGTATCTACATATTTACACAACTGAAAAAATAAAATAAAATACCTGCATATACTTAAATATATTGCCGCCTGCAACGAAAAGAGAAACATACCTTGAAAGACTGGAGAATGTTTACAGGCTCTCATTATAAATACATATACCGGGGCCTTCAGGACAACACCGACAGCGGCGCTCCAAGGAATTCTACAT
>NW_016181013.1:0-6473 GCF_001687245.7 Rhagoletis zephyria | reverse complement strand
CAAGTTATGAATTGCCTAGGGGCGGCAAATATTTAAATCCGCCACTGAGCATCGATATAGCATACCGCTTGTAAATGCCGAAAATATAGCGAAAAATGTAAAAAGGCGACTCAGCTGAAAAAAATAGTAGGGATAGTAATCGTTATAAGTAAAATAATTTAAATCTGCGTTTAATAATTGGTTTGAGATTTTTATTTGCGCTCAATGGAAATCACTATTATTTGATTATTATTTTTTCGATCACATAAAATGATTATTTTTTTTATTTTAATTTTAAGTGAAAAAATAAAACTCAATATTAATTATCGCCTTTGAGTGGAAAATTTAAATCATAAAATAATATTTTTTTTTATCGACAGAATATAAATCAAATTTTATTTATTATTTTCAAGATTTATTAGTTAAACTTTAAAAATTAAAATCATTGTAGAATAGAGTAGGACGTGCGAATATAAATATGTGAGTATAGTTAAAATTGTTTGACGACGCTTACAAGATGTTGATCAAAATGGAAAAAATACAGTCGATCTAAATTCGTAGAGATTTTAAAAAAGCTATGGAGGGCTACCGGGGTTTATATAACGACATGCAGAAATAGATATATCAACGCTTGTTAACAGATTATATTAAGAATTGAAGTATGGAGGATTTTTTTTTTTGCACTACAAAATAGGAACGGATAAACAAATTTGAAGTGTTTTTTAGACGTAGAATTTTCTGTCCCAGAAAACTGCGTTGAAATGAGATCGATTTTAATGACTTTTAGATAGTCGATAGTAGAATTATTAGGAAAAAGTTCACTCTATTTCGGTAGAAATGTTAAGTCTTATTCTTAGTTCTAAAATTTGTACCGCAATATAAAAAAAATAAAAATAACTAACATCACTTCCCAGTTTACCAAGCCGGGGTACCGCTGTCCAATATAATGGATGCTGAATAACGGTAAAACTAATAGTTTTATAAAATTGTTTATTGTATTTTTGAAATCTACGACCTAAAATTAGGCGGTAAACAAATTTTCAGATTTTTAGATTCAACAGTTGATTTTTGGTACTCAAAGGGTTAAGGAGGGCGTTGCATGAATACGTCTTTGCTTCAGAAGGACACAACATTCATTTCATTTCTCGAAAAAAATTAGAGATAAAGGCTTTTTATGCATTTTGGTAAAGTCATTTCTACGAATGGGACAAACCATTTCATTCAAGTAAAAAAAAAATAAAAATATGTACAGAAATGAATATCGAGACCTAATCGCAAATAAGTCAGCGATATATTAAGAAAATTTGATGCATTTTTCATCAAAAATTAAATTTCAGCTATGTTTTTTTGGCGTTTAGGGTTCAATATTTTCATAAGTAAGTGTGACCATTTCATTTCTAAACTAGTACCTTTCTGTTGTTTTCGCCGCTTTCATCGACGTCTTGTGACTTTGATCAACATTGTAGAACTCTCTCTCTCTCTCTCTTCTCTGGCTCTGCAAAGGAGGTAGAATATCATTTTCTTTAAATTTTTGCCGATAGACGATGAAACTTTTTCATATATTTGTCACATAAATTTATCAATTAATCCCTGTTTAGATTATCTATAATAACTGACTCTGTTAAGATTATATAAAATATGTTTTAAGTTAAACACATCTAAAATTTCTTTAACTTCACCGAAAGTACAAAATCAGGAATTTAAAGATAATTTGGAAATTTCCGTTAAGAAACACTTTTCAGAAAACCCAAACCATTGATTAATGCATGCTAGAGCCCATTTGATGAAATAGGTGAAATGGTTCTCAATTTGAGATTTATCTTTGTTGTCTACAATTTTTAAAAGTCAAAATGTGAAATAAAAAAATATAAATAAGGAGTATGTAGCTATCGAGGAGGACTTTTTACACTTTGGGGAGGACGGAGGACATGTCGTGGCAAAGGAAGTCTGTTCTCCCGGCTGAGGAGAACGGCTGGCAAGCCTGAATCTAATGTACACAAGTATACAGCTTAAGCAATAAAAGCACGTACGAAATATATAGGTTCAAATATATGTACAATAGGGTGGGCCAAAATAAGTAAAGTCGAGTTCAATGCTCTCACCCCCTAGGATTGTTCTATATCGAACAAAAAGCCCTATTTTTTATTTGGAAAACAAAAAATATTTAGAGGTCGCTCAAAGCGTTCAAAGTTTTCCATATGGGGAAAACACAACTTTTCGTAGAAATGAAAATTTTTCGATCAGAAAACTCTGGTTCTCTTCAGGAGGCTTCCAATAACAATACCCAATTGTTTATTTAACCCTTTTTTAATACTAAAGATTTTTTATTTAACCCCAGATTGCATTTTCTGAGGGTTATGGCGGACCTCTAAAATATAGTTACTATGAAAAACTGGTTAAATAGATAATTGAGTATTATTTTTAGCAATTTCCTGAAGAGAACCAAAGTTTTCCGATCGAAAAATATTGATTTTCAGGAATTCTATACCATTTCTATGAAAAGTTTTTGTTTCATGTAAAATACATGGACAATTTTGAGCGATTTGAGCGACCACCCTAATGTGCAATGCACGTTTCACACATTGTTGTCCTGCATATTTACACGAGCATGTGTGAAGGAATTTGTGCGCACATGTATGTATGTATGTGTGTGCAGATATGTATATCTCTGCACATATATACATATACATACTTACATATGTATATTTGTAATACCATTATTACCACATCGTCCGGCATACCCGGTAGCTTAGCTTCGTTTCATGCCATAAAGTCACCAACATCCATAATCATTGCAATCGCTTTTATCGTCATCAATATTACTGTCAATGAAAATAACATCAACGATGCTATTATCGCGAACAATCAGAGAATTGCAGGGAATATGACAGCGTATAAGTATCTTTAGTGTGGACTTGGCAATTAATCATTTTGTGAGTTAAGTTGGCTAACAAGTTTATGTAGGATATCGTAAATTGGAATTGTGTATTTTATGGGTGTCGGCGTTTTTTAGTTATGATCAGAATTAAATTGAAAAATTACAAAATTTGTCTCAATTTAAGGAATTAAATTTATGGCAGAATGCAGTAACGCGTTTTAATTTGTAGAAAAAAATATAACTGACCGAAGAGGTGGATGCCTAACGAAAAAATTTACTTTTTTACAATTTACGTCCTTCGGTCTAAAGCAATGTATTATTTTCTGTCACCTACAACTAGGAATATTTAAACAGTGCAACTTTCTTCGACATTATTAAATTTCTCATTTTTTACTATTTTTTATCTAATATAAAACATCGTAAATTCTTCTAAAAATTATTCTTCATCTTCTTTACTTATCTATAAAGCAAAAATAAAATGATTTCAATCAAACTCAATAGTTGACTTTTGGCCACTTTTGGCTGAAATATGGCCCACTGTGGAGTGGGCAGTTTAATGCCCAAATCAATTCGTCGGTGCTCTCATTATCGTATAAGCACTTATGTACATATGTATGTTCCTGGGGCTTGGAGCCCAGACGAGTGAGATATCTTTTGATTTACGTACAACTGCAATGTTTCGAATTTGTTATTGAAGATGTCAGTGCCTGAACTGCTGCTTACCTACAGTGACGACCAAAACTGTAACATGGTTTAACACTTTTTGTTTCAGCCACCGCTATATTTCCAAGTTCTAACGTCTTTCATACTTTTGCTGTATATTCTTGTTGGTACATCCCTACTCCTTCTCTCATAATGATTTGAAGTCAATACAACAACAATAAAAAAAAACAGCAGACAAAAATGTAAATTAAGGCAGATGTTACAGTTTTGCACTCATATATTTTTAAGAGCTATTTAACAATTTTCACGAAAANTCGCTCCCATTACGGTTATAACTTTTGTTATGTGAAAAATGCATGAAAACGACACTTCGCACCTGCTAGAAATGAAAAATACTAAAAATACCTATATACATACAAATACACGTAAACCAATTTGCACATGGTTTGTTTGTCAAAGATTTTATGCGAAAATGATTGTGCAAAAAAAAAACAAATAACGGGAGTGTAATCAAACAGCAATAACAATTTTTTGTGCAAATATTTTACCAAGCGACGACAAAATGGAATTGAAGCAACATAAATGTTTAAATGCTTTTGTGGGAATGTGGGTGAGTAAACGTGGAGTAAAACGTTTAAGCTGAAAATCCTATCCCACAGAGCAACAGGAACTAGGAAGTTTTTTATGTGTGTTTTTTCATCTCTTTCCAGTTGTATAAGCAGAATACAAAACGACTGCTCCAAAAGGCGAAAGTAATCCATTATAAAATATACGGCAATCAAACAACTTATGAAGTTTTTCTGCGCTAGACTTATGGCAGTTTTCAGGACTAAACTGAAGAAATTACTCTGAAACGAGTCCTTTGTTGAAAAATCTCTTTAATATCGAACGTTTCGGGCAGTTTTTGATTTGGGCGGATCTAAATTGTTGTGCTCAATGTCATTCCTTATATCCACTGTGGGCGGTATAGTCCTTTGAACCTTCCAAAACTACAAGCAGAGATGTCATTCATGCGGCATTAAATCAGAGATGCATTAAATCTTATCATCAATCCGCTGGTTTGTTTATTTTGGGCAAGTTATTCTTGGGAATACATACCGCATACCTGGAGCAAAGTATCCGTGTTAGTTTAACCAAAATGTCTAATCGGGACCAAAATTTATTTGTGATATCTTCGACTGTAGTAGCATCGACGTCGGGGTCGAGGCTTAGGAAATCTGATGTAAAAATAGTTCCCTACATTTAAGGACCACCCTAATTTATACGCACCAAGTTTTTTAAATAAATAAAAATTTGTATCAAGTTTTTTATACGAGCAAATATTTATGGTCAGATGACCAAAAATGTATGACAATTTTTTATCAATTTTTTAAGTTGCCTAAAATGTATGTCCGGTTTCTAAATTATCAAAAATGTATGCCCAGCTTTGAAATTACCAAAAAATTATATAAATTTTTTTAATTTCCTGGAATTGAAGTCTGGTTTTCAAAGCAGAATTTTATTAAAATATATACATAATTATATTTATGTTCAGTTTTTAAATACCCAGTTTTAAATTACGAATTATTTATGTTCGGTGTTAAACAATCAAAAATATGTGTCCATTTTTTACAGTACTAACAATTTGTGGAGAAACCGAAGTTGTATGCATGTATGCTTGTCCAGTTTTTTACGGTAACAAATATATATGTGTTGCATTTCTTAACCCTCTCACTACCATGGGGATCATGCATCCCAAGGGAAAATTTAGCCATAATTGATCATAAATTTATGTCCAGCTTTTTACGTGCGAACAATTTAAACCCACGTTATAAATTGCTAAAAAAAGTTATAAATTTAACAGGCAAAACAAGTATATACATTTTTTTAAATTACTTGCTAGTATTTTATATTATGTTCTCTTTACACTAACCATAATTTTTACAAAAGTTAATAAATTACTTTACTTACATGCTCAGTTTTTAAATTATCAAAGAAAATTTCCTTTATGTCTGTTTTTAAATACCTAAAAATGTATGCCAAATTTTTTTAAGATACCAAAAATTCCGGTCAAGTTTTCACATTGCCAAAAATGTATTATCTCGTTTTAAATACAATATAAAATTATCGTGCTTTTAAAACTGCTAAAAATTGATGCCCAGCTTTTTTAAATACCAGACCTAATATACAACTTTTAAGTAACCAAAAAGATATGGCCAGTTCTGATAAGTACAAAACAATTTGTACCCAGTTTTTTTATAACGAAATATTTATGTTCAGTTTCTTTAAGTAACAAAAATGTATGTCCAGTTTTCTTAAAGTTCCGAAAATATTTCTTAAGTTGCCAAAAATTTATATTTAATTTTTAAATTGCCAAAATTTATTTTTTTTGCCAAAATTTTATGTCTTTTTTTTTTTAAATACGAAAACTTAATACCCAATTCTTGGGCAGCTAAAAATGTATGACCAGTTCTGATAAGTACCAAACAATTTGTGTCCAGATTTTTTTTAACGAAACATTTATGTCCAGTTTCTTTAAGTAACAGAAATTTATGTCCAGTTTTCTTAAGGTTCCGAAAATTATGTCTAATTTTTAAATTACCAAAATTTTATATTCAATTTATCAGTGCCTAAAAATTGTTGGTCAGTTTTTAAACAGCCAAAACTGTGTGACCAATTTTTGAACCCCTAAAAACTTATGCCTGTATTTAAATGAAAAACAAAATATTTATGTTCAATTTCTAAGCTACCAAAAAATTCTAACCAGTTTTACTAAGTATCGAGTTTCTCTTCAGTTTTTTGCATATTTATCTACGAGATACGTATTTAAATGTATACTTACTTGTTGCAAATTTAGTAAATGAAATAAGTGAAAATTTTGACGAATTTTTTATATTTTATTTTATTTTTATTTATTTTTATTTCTATATGTATATTTAAGAATGTACCCATGTTGTACATAAATATGTATGTA
>NW_016181012.1:0-6473 GCF_001687245.7 Rhagoletis zephyria | reverse complement strand
ACGCCGCTGCATATTGGCTTTGAGCAGGCAGTAAAACGATCCCTAATAAACTTCACCAGAGATGGTTGCGATAGAGAGAAAGTGGCAGCATCTCGTAATATGGAATCTCGCCTGGAGCAGATACCCATAGGGAGATGACATAACTTCCATGAGATTTTTGTGGGAATTTTTTTGGAAGATTTCCACGAAAATCTCATGGAAGTTATGTCAATTACCAGATAATCAGTGATTAGGGATGCCAACGATTAATTATTTGCTTAAATTAATCGATTATTTTTGTTCAGTTGTAAAAAATATAATATGCAAAAGTACAATATTTCTTCAATTATAAATATAAATATATTTCAATAATTTGCAAGAAAACATTTTTATTGAAATGGATGACATTTATACTGAAATAACAATATTATGTAAAAGAAATATTCTTTAAAATAAAAGGTCACAGTGAGTTTATTAATACAACCACAGATCAAGAAGGCAATATTCTTAAATATACTTAGAATGAATTACCAAATTTACTTAAAATTATTTCGTTTCTGCAACTTCGGCATTCACAGAAATAGTTTTTTCTATTATGAATGTGAAATGGCGAGATGAGCGAAGCAAAGCGACTACCTCACTAAAAGAATTAACTTTTGATTTATTTTCTAGAGAGTAAGAGCACACTTTTTAAAAAGCAATCGCATTTCTGGCTAGTATATTTCAGGACGAATGGACAAGGATAGAGCCAAGAGCTTGTGTGAGCAAATTCAATTTTAGACAGCAAATGTCAGTTACGAGGCTTTGTACTTTAAACGATGACATGATATTTTCAAAGAAATATATTTTTATATATAAAACCTATTATTTCTCAATAATTGCAATTAATAATTTTTTTTTGTAATTAATCATATCGTCGTTTAAAGTGCAAAACCGCGTATCAGCAAAATGCAAAACCGCGTATGTGCAGTTGTAGAAATTATTTTCTAGAGTGTAAAAATACTCATATTTCAAAATGGTTCTCTTTTTTATAAAGAAATCGCATATCTGCTTAGTATATTTCAGGACAAATGGATAAGGATTGAGCCAAGAGCTTGTGTGAGCAAATCCAATTTTTGGCAGCCAATGTCAATTACGCGGTTTTGCAGAATGACGATACGCGGTTTTGTACTTTAAACGACGATATGATTAACTAATCGATTATTTTATTTTGTTGGTCATCCCAATCAATGGTGCTCTAAGACACTTGATGAATTATCTGCGATCTGCAATGCTCCAAGAGCGATTATATAATATTGCAATATTACGCGTCCATAGACAATTATCAGAAAATTTCGATCCATCAAAAAAAAATATACTAGCTAGTCGTTTTTAAGCAAAAAACAAAACCGACTTCAAATATACAAATTTAAGAGCACCGTTAATTTCTTAATGATCGAATCTAAACAAAATTAGTACAAGGCGACTTCTGAGGTACCTCCTTTCTTTAAAAAAAATAACTACGGAAATCGGTTAACGTGGTTCAAATTTATGCGGTATCATGTGTACATATATAAACAAAAAAGATTTCCGATGAATTAATAACCCAAGAAAAAGTTTTCACTTTGTTGGAAATTTTTCTTGAATGACAATATTTTATAATATAAAATATAATTAAAAAGTACTCGAAAACGAATTGTAAACGGCTATCATAAACGACTTTTTATCCGGTTTCTCTTCGAGAAAATATCCAGTTACGAGCTCGTTTACGATGATTTGGCTGGCTGGGTAAGCTTACGAATTTAAGACATACATACTAGCGTTGGCCGAAAATCCGCATTTTTAGATTTTTGATTGGTAACAGCAAAAATATGGTTTTTTTATGGTCTAAAAGCGATCTGTGTGAAAGATGACAAGTTTTGGTCAATATCTTCACCCGAGTCCAACAAAGTTCAATGGGCTCAAAAATATAACTTAATAAATACATCAATTAATATATTTTTTTTAATAAAATTGCAAGTATCTTCGAAAGTATTAGTGCTACATAATTTGGTATATGGACCTTTTTTGCATAAAATCCAAGTAAGCTATGAAACAATTTTTGGAGCACTTGCGGATTTTCGGCCCACGCTAATACATACATTTTATAATTTGATTTCGGGGAAATGTTGAACATAATTTGATGCCTTTTGATTTAGTATTCAAGTCAATTTTCGATTGAAATACCGCATTTTCCATGGTAGAGTAGTAATGAAAATTAGTAATTTGAAAGCAATAATTTTGATCATTACTGATGGCTAATTAATGAAAATGTTTCAGGAAATTTGCAAGAAATAATTCTTGTTTAGAGATATCTTACTTATAACATGCATACATTAGAAATGTTAATGTGTATTAATTATGCTTACAAACAAAGAAAGAAGAAAAGAATCACATTGGCGTTTCGGGTTTGAAACTCTAGCCATTTCATACAAAAAAGTGGTATTGCATACATATGTACATATCTACACATAGTTGTGCATATCGCAAGGTTGCAGTATAACGAGATTTAACGAGCCGCGAGGTCTGAGGCTTAAGCCACACTTCTAGTATAATTTTCCTACCGAGCAGACATGCATATAATTTGGTTATTTTTATTTTTAAATATTTTTGTGTATTTAAGTCTAACGTTGGGTGTCAAATTCAATCAAAGGGGAAATTCAATTCAAGACTTTTAATTTCAGCCAAAGCAGAAGTCTCTAGGCCCTGTGAGAACCAAGTTATAACAATTTTAAACCAAACTTCGAAACTGCTAGTTTTTACTCCTAAATTAAAAAAAATAAAAATTTGGGTAAAATGTCGAATGAAATTTCAAAGTTTAACTTCAGAATCGTTATAATTTGGCTCTGAAAGGTCTTGAGACTGATACCTTGGCTCGAATTAAAGTATACTAAAAAATATTTATTTTTTGTTTTTGAATAATTCCGGTGGAGTTTGCATATTTTTTTGAAGAAGGCTGTTTTAGACAATTTTTTTAAGGTCAAGGAGTAAGCCAATGACATTAGCTTTCAAAGCCATTTGGTTCATATCAAAATGTTACTTCTGTCGTTAGCGCTACGAATAATTCGCATGGACTGTTAAAAAAGCACTCTGTGCATTTATAAACAATATATAATATAATAAAATAAAATATTTATCATACTTGGGCGTACAACGTTTTTGCTTCTTATTGAAATTAAGAAAAAACCGGTTTTATTTTACGTAGTTTTTATTAAGAAAAGAGCAAAGTAAAATAAGTGCAAAGGTTTTTTTAGAATCAAAATTAAAACAAATAAAAATCAGTGAAAAATTCACGTGTGGTATTTTTACAAACTTTTATTTAACTTGCTCTGTATTTATGTTAGGGTTAAATCTTGCAATCAATTTTTGACCAACTTGCCGATGATCTTGAGACTTGAAACTTTACAGTTGGCTCAGAAACCGATGAGAATGCTATACGAAAGATGAGTTAATCCGATAGGTGGCGCAGAAGTCGAGATATTTGAAAAATCCTTAGTTATTTAGAACGCATGTTAACTACATGAAAAGAAATAACTCCACTAAAAATTTTGCCGATGGGTGGCGCACGAGTCGATAGTTGGTAGACCAATATCTATGGTCCGATTTAGTTTACACTTAGAAAGCTTGCTTTAAAATATTTGTTTTTACAATTAACTTAGTTAAATAATTTATTTCATTTTTTCTGACCTATTTTGGTTTTGAGTAGTGCTCTTGCCGCCGCAGCCGAGTGCTTAGAGTCACTCGGGAGATCCCTGTTCAATTTCTGGTATCGGCACCATCAACGGAAGTTTTTTCAAACAGTTGTCGCCCCTCGGCTGACAATAGCAAACCTTGGAGTGTACTTCTGCCATAAAAAAAAAAAAACAGAATACGGATTCGAAGAGAAGCTCTGCCAAACACGCAGAAAACGTTTAAGAACCAAACATACATTTATTGGAATCATATATGATATAGTGCCCATCCCCAAATAACTTAGGATATAATTTTGAAACTATTTAGGGGCTTCCCTTAAACTGGAAAACCTCGAAAACCCTAAATTTTTTATTGGCAGGTCAAGATTTGGACGAAATGTAAAAACCGGTCTGTTCCATCGAAAAATCCTGTTTATTCGATATTCGAAAAGCTTCAGTGGCTGAAGGAGAAAAGGATGAAGAGAATTTGATATAAAAGTTGAATTCAATGACTTAGGGCCGTTTTCTCATCTAAGCTTTAGATTACCGGCCACTTTATCGTCTCGATATACGAGTTTTCGTTTTCTCATCAGCGCATTAATTTCTCGAATCGATAAATTGTTGCTTACCCGTTGCAACCTTCAAAATTTGTACCCAACTTTAAATTTTGGTTTGGTTTTGGTTTATGAGCCAGATATATTAGATATTTCAACCAAGGTTTTGGTTTTTGCTAACAGTTGCTCTTGCTCTATATTTGCTTATGTTGTATTGCCAACCTTTGGAATTTTATGACGAATGTAGTGAAGTTTCACTCTCGGAAATGTAGTGAAGTTTCACTCTACGAAATAACAATTTTATTTTTACAGGTAAGAAAAGAAAACGAAAACACTTTAAAGTGAGGAACAATTTATCTGCCCTGTTAGTAAAGGCAACTTTACTGCTAACATTAGAAAACGGCCCTTAATGTTTATCATGCGCCCAGTCAGACCAATTTAAAAAATCAACTCATAAAACTACATACATATGTACATACAAACACATATTTCTATATGAAGCCCTAACCGCCTAAAAATTTGTTTGCTTTAATTTTCGTTTGGATACATAAGTGAACTTAGAGCATCTAGGTACAATCCTTTTTTTTATAGTTTTTTAGGTCCTAAAAATCTGTCCCCTGCTTATTTCTAATCAACTCATCGATATGAGGCAGAATCCATCAGACGAATTGGATTTTCATTAATACGTTCTATTCAAAAAAATGTTTTGAAATTTGCCGTTTTTCGATACTTTAACAGGTTTTTTCTTTCAAAAACTGGACGTGCCAGAAATATTTTGTAAATGTACTTCAAATCAGCATTAAAAAATCTATAAGATCTATCTATAAGATAAGGTCGGCACCGTTTTTTTTTGGTTTACGACCAAATTTTGCTGAACCGTGTAATTGAATTTGAACTTTTGAAAAAGCAACAAACATACTCACACACTCACACACTTTCATATTTAATGATATGTACGAGAATATATGTAGAAATGCTATAAAGGCAATCGTAAAAATGAACGATGGTAAATAATTTGTATTCGATGGATAAATTTTATCTGACTATAGTTTTACTAAAATTGCATACGAGGTTAATTTCGTATGACAACAAAAAATATTCGTGAGTTATAAAAGTTACTTGATATACCGCCAAAATCTGGCAAGGGTGGCAAAGTTGACAATGTGTGTTCATTTGTGGGCACAAAAAGACGCAACTGCTAATGGAAAAAGTACAACAATGAATGGCTGCATAAAATTTATGGCCATTAACGCGACAAACAGTGCTTAACTTGCCAAGTCTGCTGTCGTAATCGGCATAAGCATGTGTATGTATGTAGTACATACATTAGGGTGGTGTAAAAATGAATGAGAGGAAGGCGAAGCCGGAATTTTATTGCTCTCACCCACTGGGATGGTTCTATATCGAAAAAATATGACATCGTCCTTTTTTTAAATGGATAAATATTTACAGGTAGCATAGAACCCTTGAAAATCAATATACATATTTCAATTGGTGAACTCTGTTTACTTCACGGCACTTCAAATAATAATAGTTAATTGTTTAGTTAAAAAAATTGTATGGTTCCACTCACTGCATTTTTGTGGTTTTTAGGGGACACATAAAAAGGAGTTAATATAAAAAAAATATTGAATAACAATCTACGTATATACATATGTATATCTATGTACAATACGCGAAGGGATTTTTTGTCCAGAGCAAAAGATCTGTACCGTTCCCCCGATTTTCAAAAATTAGATGTCAAATTAAAGCGCTTGGCCTGTAGATGTGCAAACTGGTTTTAGTATTTCGAAAAGAGTTGCCACCTATTGAACAATTAAATTTCAATTTTTAATAAGCAATACCATCGTGTCCGCACCGTTCGTTCCATCTTTCGAAATGAGGTGTCAAATTAAAGGCTTTACTTTTTTGAAAAGAGTTGCCACCTGTTTAAAAAATCATCTTAGTTAAGAGAAATATGTATCACCACGAAAGGAGTAACAGAAAGTAGTAGTTTGAAAATATTTTGAAAAGGGTTGCCACCTGCTTGAAATGTAGAATTTAGTTTACTTATATTATATAGTTATATGACATATCGAAATGTGGATATCACATGAAGGAGTGTTAAAAAACCTTTAAGTTGAACGCTAAGAATATTTTTGAGATGTTGGAATAGGGTTGCAACCTTTTTAAAAAGTTAAATTCAAACTATTTTATAAATATAATGAATTATTAAAACATGGGTATCAATCGAAGAGGGTTTGAAAAAGTT
>NW_016181009.1:0-6474 GCF_001687245.7 Rhagoletis zephyria | reverse complement strand
CACACACACACACACACATACACACACAAATATCTGAAAGTTCAAAGTCTTTCACTAAGCCGTTGGCTATTTGCCCATTCACGTAACTGTCCATTGTGCTGCTCGCCTGCTGATTCAAGTCCTCAAGTTAAGAGAGATATATAACTGACAATGCGTTTACTTGTCAGATAGAATGTCGAGAATATCTAGTAGACGAGGAGCCGTTAAAAATTGTTTGTATAAGTACTTAATAAATATAAACATTTGTATGTATTCAAAATTTACTAACGCGCGTGTTAAATCTCGCTGCAGGCTCTCACGTAAATCGTTGAACTTGGCACACCATGGCGTATTAATAGCAATAGCAACCGCGCTGTCGCTTCCTATTTTGCGCTATTTTTTGCCTTTCGATTTTGCTTGAAGTTTGTGTTTTCCTTTTTGTTTTTGTGTTTCCTTTTTGTTTTTTTTTGTGGATTTGGGCGTTTTGAATTGCGTTCGCGGCCAATTTGCCACAAACAATCGATATTTCCTGTCTGCTTAGCCAGGCTGCCAGCTGCTACTCTGCCTGCTGCTTATCCAACTGAGTTTTGCTATCTTTTGCCAAACGACAGTCATATTTTACGCCCATTTGGCTATGTGCTATTGCTTCTGTGTCTGCTATAGCTTTTCTTTCTTTAACATATGGGCGAAAAATAAGTTAATGAATAGAGTGTATTTGACCAATTCGATGTGAGTCAGCAGGTGTTCCGGATGGCTTTGCTTCTCAAATATCAAGTGTGACTAATTGTTAGTGGGGATGATACTCGTATATTGAAATTGTGACATGAATTAACTCTTGTGCATGTAAGCTAGCTAGCCACTGCGTGGCTTCGCAGAGACATAGCGTTATCTNGTTCCGGATGGCTTTGCTTCTCAAATATCAAGTGTGACTAATTGTTAGTGGGGATGATACTCGTATATTGAAATTGTGACATGAATTAACTCTTGTGCATGTAAGCGTGGCTTCGCAGAGACTATTGAAGTCCATAGCGTAATCTTGTACATGTACTAATGTAATATCGAATTTCTCAACCAAAAGGAGTTAGAGCTAATGGACAATTTAGTTGCGTTCCCTAACTCGGTAGCTAATGCAGAAAGCTTTCTCGTATTCGTTTTTCTGGTGAAGTAGGGGAAAAATGGAAGAGTAAAATAGATCCTTCTTAAAAGTTGCAAGATTTTAATCGAAGAATTTTTGCTGGTAAAATGTGCTAAAGTGTCAAACCGTCAGCTGAAAGTGGAATAGACAAAAACAAAAGTACATCGGCATTTACAACTTATTGAACAAGTACCTACATATATCATACCGAAGAAATATCAACCCACCAAACAATTTGTGTTGCCGGCAATAAGAAAACGTGTCGCCCTCGGAAACAAATTTATTGCCGGTAATATTGCCATCGAATCGATTTCCTATTACCGGTCGCTCTAAAACGTCCGCCGAAGGCAACTCGCCTGGGCGAGTCGTTTTCTTATTGCCTGAATGAGTCTTTTTCTTATCGCTTCAGGCGATATTTGGAATAATTTTATTCTTTTTAATACTTCATTTATTTTTCTGTATACCAAATTGCAACTTACAATCGGAATTAATTCATTTTCTCGCTGTGAGGCTTCCTATTTTATCAATCTTGTCCTTGGGCATAATTTAGATGCTTTTGGCCAATACTATTGACGCCATATTCATAAGTTTCGGAATTTTTGAGAACTTTTTTATTCAAAATTGACATGAATGAAGTGATGTTGCCGATTTGTCACCACAGCAATAAATCGGTGAGTCGCCAATTTGTTGCCATTGACGATTGTTGCCTATTTCTCATGTTTTGCATGGTGGGAAGCTTTGCAAGTATTTTTTGTTAATGTATTTAGGAAATCGTCAACAGTTACAGTTGACATTTTTACCAGCTTTTTTCCGAAAAGTGTTCCCATACTTTTTGGGTTTTCTCTCTTTCTCTGAGATGCCTTTGCTTTTTAACAGTTTTACAGGTTTTATCCTGGAAAGTTGAGGAACAAAACTTTTAATTTGGAAGTAGTCAGTTCTTGAAAAATATTTCAAATTACACCTTACTCTCTGCCACTTTACCTGAAGGGAGGAATGGGCCGGGCGGAGCGGTGAGCTTCTTCACCGATGGGTCGAAACTGGACCGCAGGGTTGTCGGTGGGGTCTTCGAGAGCTTTCCATTAGCACGAAAGGCTTTAGTTAAGGAATGTCTGCTCTCTCTCTCTCTCGGTCCCATCGGAACACTTACTGTATTTGGGTTCCGGGTCACAGTAACATTGCGGGGAACTGTTTAGCTGACATGGTACACTCTTGGATAGATGGGCCTGATGTCAGCAAGGCGAACCTGGGTGAAAACCAGGACATATGCGATCACAAGGTCCTCCTGGCCGAGGGTCGACAGGGGGCAGTCAAGGGTGCTCCCCACACACTCAAAGCCGCAACTCCCACTTTTATTGGGGATTTTAACGGGTCACTATCCAATCGGTATTCACGCAGTAAGGCTGAGCATACTACCAGATCCCGTATGTCGCTGTTGCCTGAAAGATGAAGAGGCGAAATCACCTCAACACTACCTTTGCCCAGCGTTGGCGAGGCTAAGGTTGAAGTACTTTGGCTCTCACATCCTTAATAGCCCCAGGGAGCTCTGGGGCACCCTATGAAAATTAATTATTTTTTTACCAAAATTCCCTCTTTGACGAAAACTAAACATTGCCGTTTTGTAGGCTCGTTCTCATTTCCAGCCGGTATAAGTGTTAAGTTGTCGATTTCAAAAAATACAAAAAATTTATTTTTTCAATATTTTGACATTAATATCCTTTATTATTTCTATTTCAGAAAAAAAAAAACTTGTAAACCTGTCGACGTTTCATAGTGAGATTTGGTAAGTAAAAAAAAAATCCATTTCAATTGTTTGATCTATTCATAAATGTTTCTTATTACGACATACATACATAATTTGTAATTTAAATATATCATGGGGAAATAAACTGAATTACAATTTTTAATGCCGCACGTTGCATAATTTTATTTTTATTTTTTAATTTAATATTCAGTGGAAACCCAGCGCAGGTGATACATATTAGAAGACAATTGAAAAATTAGTTTTGTTTGTATTGATATTTTATCTAATTTTTATAACAATCTATTCGGACCTTTTTGGCATTAATTGGATTTTTCTTATCAAAAAAGAAAGCATTAACTTAATTTAATAAACGTTTGTTTATCAATTTAATTTGATAGACATCTCAGCATATTTGTACGCGTATATACATAGATGATAATTCGCCATAGCAGAAATATGCAGTCAGCGTCAAAAATATGAATACCCAGATGTTTCTTTATTTATATTTTCAGTACCAAATTTTTCTTATTTTTTATAAAAATATAGTTAGCTCAACAGCAAAAACCTGCAGTATCAATTTTTTTCAATTTCATATATACATAGCTCGGGAAAATTCAAGAACTACCAAAAAATCATCAAAATTTTAAACTTTTCAATTCCATTTCTTAGAATTCGGGGTATGCAGTTTTGTAGCCCATTAAATTTAAGTATATTAGGTGCAAATTTCAAGTCTATAAAAATTACCGTTGATTTTTGAGATTTTTTTTTTCTCGAGGGTGTTGCGCATTTTCTTCCATATAAAAATAAATTTTGTTCATGCGTTTTAGGGACTTGAAAGTTGCGCCTTATTTAATTATTAAAATTTAAAGGGCTACAAAACTGCGTATTCAAAAATTTTCTAAGAAATCGAAATTGAAAATTTTGACGGAACTTTTTTTGATATTTCTTGAATTTCCCCGAATTGAAAAAAAACGGTTTCGGCCGATTTTTGCTGTACAACTGATTATATTTTTATAATAAAATAAATAAAAATTAGTATGGAAAATATAAAAGAAGAAAAACGTCAAAACGTCAGGGTATTCACATTTTTGACGCTGACTGTATATTTTCCCAGCAATTGAAATATGTCAACATCCTGTTAAACAGAAATGTGTCGTAAATAGTTCTTTGATTTGTTAATTTTTTTCGGAGAATTTAGTGACCGACCTATTTATAAGTGATTTGAGACAAATTCATTTGTATATACATATGTATGTATGTATGTATGTATATCAATCTAATATTTTCGTACTTAGTGTGTAGATATTTATATATGTACATACATAGGTACATGTGTACCTAATCGCTTAGTCATGCTATCACACACAAGCATTCTTATTTAAATTAAATGAAATTAAATTAAATTGTACAATAAAAACGTAAAGAAAGTAAAGTGGGTGATTGGTGGCAATGAGCACCACACTTACATATACATACATACATACATCCGTGTACTGCACAAGCCGATTCATTTACGTTTTGAAGCTACTTGAAAAAAATACAAGCGCAAGTATGATTCACACTTCAACACAAATCAATACGGTCGTAGCTTAGAAATCTACAAGCCACTTGAAATTTACAAGCTACTTAACCATATCCCGCTATACGTACAGTTGGATATGCTTGAAATAAAACAAGTACGAGCAGGAGTTGCAAACAAACATATTTGAGGAAAGCAAGCATATACTTGCTTGTTTCGATCCAAGCCTAGTGAATAAAAGTAAATTTTCAAGTGGCTTGAAATGTATGTAAGTAAGTAGCTTGCTGCAGCACTNGCAAACAAACATATTTGAGGAAAGCAAGCATATACTTGCTTGTTTCGATCGAAGCCTAGTGAATAAAAGTAAATTTTCAAGTGGCTTGAAATATATGTAAGTCGATTGCTGCAGTACACTGATATACATATACTTATGGGCAAAACTCCGCAACCGTGCGATTCGAAGCACGTAAATTCTTAAATCGGACGCACAAACATAGATTATACATAAAATTGTTTCAAATCCATTGAGGCAACAATAAATTCTTGTGTGATTCATTTTCCTTAAATGCCTAACGAATTAAAAGTAGAGAAACGGTAATTCTGAAAAACTCAAAGTTAGCGGAATTTCTAGAGGGCGTGGTTTTGCCCAATTTCAAAAATTTCCAAGGCGGTTTTTAAGAAGGTCGGACGTAAAATGTATATGGTACAGATTGGGGGAGTGGTTTTCGAGATACACATACATATACATACATAAGTGGGCGGACCACGCACAAGTTCCAACGAATTTGACGAAAAACAAATTTTCGCTTAAGATCCATTGTCAATATCATTTTGGAGTGAATATTTAAAAATTCGCTAACCGCACTGCCAAAAGATCAAAAGTCCTTTAAATACATACATACATACATATAAATTCTTGGCCGAAAATTGTTTTATGTATTAAGCATTTGCAACTATTTATTAACTATGATTCCAACCTGTTATGTTTAAGTCTGTCAGTGTGCCTTTAAAAAGAGAAATTTGAAGCTAATCATGCCGAGGCATTTCCAGACAATATTTGTTAAATTTTCTTATTTTTTTTAAAGGCGATTTTAACTTTTACGTGATAAATGGTATATCGTATATGGATCCGCCATTTTTAATTTTTTAAATCTGATTTCGGTTTAATAATCAGCGACCCCAATTACAAAGTTTTAGGCGAATCCAATAGATTTTGATTTTTTTGTCCGCCAAAATGGGTCCGCCCATTAAATTTTTCCAATCTGACTTCAGATTCGTAATCAGCGACCCCGATACTACGGAGTAACAAATTCTAGGTGAATACAATAAATTTAAAAAAATATTCCGCCATAGATATTATATCTGCAATTTCGAATATCGAAATTCTGATGATATATTCGTCGTCAGCGACCCTAAAACCATTAGAATACGTCTTTACCTAATAACTGACCACTGTTCCAATAAACTTAATGACAAATTTATTTACGCATTTGCGGACATGACGTCTTCTAAGGGTGGCAGGAGTCTTCAGACTTTTAATCCGTTTGACATGGAACCTCCCATATGCTTAAGTGTATGTATGTACCTGATTTTGATTGCCTAAGTACATATGTAGTACAGTAATTTGTTTACTATCAATTGTAAATTGCCAGTAAACTGGAATGAAAAAAAAAAAACTGTGCGCTGCACAGCATAGTCAAGTAAGGAGGCCTTGTACTTTATTGTATGTATACAAGGTGCAGATATGTATATTGCTAGCGATTCGTTCAGAATTGAAACTTTCACTTTTCAGGTTTCGACTAAGTCTTTTTTTAATTTTCTTACCTTTCTGTTCACTTGATCTGCACTTAAAACAAATATGTGTGCGCTTACACTTTTCCTAACTGTTTGGCCGAGCTTCTCCTCCAATTTGTGGTGTGCCTCCTCCGAGCGGCAAAATGGTTGTATGAGGAGCTTTTTCAAGGCACAAATACGCGCGGAGGTTAGCAAACACTTTTTATACCCGAGCGCACTTGTGCACAAGGGTATTATAACTTTGTTCACATAACGGTTGTTTGTAACAGGCAAAACGAATCGAGATAGATATAGACAAATGTATAC
>NW_016181008.1:0-6475 GCF_001687245.7 Rhagoletis zephyria | reverse complement strand
TTTCTTTTCTTTTCTTTTCTTTTCTTTTCTTTTCTTTTCTTTTATTCTTATACTTCAAAGTATCTGATCTTGTAGAAGAGGGTTCACCCTCACATATTTTTTATTAACACACATGCATATATATCTACATATGTACATAAAAACACCACCACTACACTTCGTACGTCATTACATGCAAATTTCGTGCTGCGAATCATGCGGGTGTTACGTTGCCACTGCGGCTGATCTGCTTTTATCTGTGCGGCAACAAATGTTGCATTTACCTCAACGTCGCTATCTTTGCAGCATTTTTTATGAACAAAATTTATTACAACATGCTGTTATGCCCTAAACAACATGAAGAGCAAAACGACAATGTCATTAACGACAGCAGCAGCAACAACAATAGCGGTAATGGCAGCTGAGTTGAGCGCATTTTTATGACTTCCTCAGCGTTTGCGATTTACGCGTCCTTTTTTTTTGCTACTCTATTGTTCCTAGAGACTGTTGTTGTTGCTGCTTTTGTACTTGCAGTAGCATAGATATGGTAATTACCCAGCATCAAGTAATGAGAATATAATAAGAGTAAAACGAATGAAATTTTTCAGCATTCAGCGCAGAGCATCGCTCGTCTCACAACCCAGCCACTGCCATTCCCATTTCCAACAACTTAGAGTCCAGTCATTTGGCGGTAAAACTGCGGACGTTGCTTGTGTGAGTGAAGGGAGCACAAATTGCGAAAATGTGTTGTTTTATGTACACAGATATGTTTTGTATATTTTAACGGCAGTCGATTTGTCACAATAAAGCCTCTTATCGGCTGATGCTACTTAAACACGCGTCGCACAATAATTCACAACACTCAATTTTAGATTTTTACACATCGTAAAATCTGTAAATTAACGAGTGTTGAAAGTTTTAGGAAAAAACGTATATGCTTAGCCTTAGCTCAAGGCCGGCAGTTTTGCATTGTCGTATTAATTTATCGCACTGTGATAGCTATATTGCTATCTATTTCTGTCTATTTTTTTCCGATATTTTAAGTTAGACCTAAGGTAAAGAACAGCATTAATATTTCTGGGCTCCATTTAGCAAATTAATTTACTTATATTTATGCATACAATACAAAAATTGCAAATATAGGAAGTTTACAGAAATTTTTGTTCATCTTTTTTCTTTTTAAATTTTTTTTTTATAATCTGATAGATATTTAGATAATAATATGATACCATAAATCAGTAACAATAAGTCTCGCCCTTAATTACATAGTGTGCTACATAGTGTGCTAGTCAGTTACTGTTTTCATTCAAGCTGAATGCAAAGCAATTAATATCGTCCAATTGTAGAGTCCTCAGAAGGAATTTCCAGGATATGTTAGACTATTGCATTTACCATGTGCCTGAAACGACTATTAATTTATCAAACGATTCCTTATCTTGGACAATACATGAAAATTGCAGTTCTTGTAAGTTGTATCTTAATACATATCTTAAAAACTTGTAGTCTTATTGAAAAATGATATAAGAACGCATTTACGCATTCCATCGATATTACCAACCGAAAAATTTATTTTCAAAATTCATACACTTTGAATCAATTGCGCGGGCTAAAGATAAGTTTTAAATTAATCTTTCGGGGCCACTAACAATTAGCTAACATCTAAGAGAACATAATATTTACGGATTTTTAGGACCTAAACACCTATAAAAAATAAATAAAATAAAGAAAAAATGCAAAAACCGAAAATGATCAAAAAATACATTTATTTTAGAAATTTGTATATTACAAGTAAAAAGAAAAAAACTGTAAACTAGTTTCATTATATGAAAAATATATACTTTGAATCTTTGACTATTTTCTCCATTCGAGCTTTTAACTCTCAAAACTTTAATCTCTATAGTTGTAGTAACATTGAACCACAAAATGCATTTTGAAGTTTTCTGGCAGCATTTTTTATTAGATTTTTGCGAAGATAAGCCTTGAATGTACTAAAAGTGCGCTTGATGTGAGTTGATACAAGTGGCGCCCAATTTAAATATGGAACGGAACGTTGGAAACTTTCATATTATTAGGAAGAAGGGCTTTTTTCTCGCTATAATCACTTTTTTAAAGGTAGAAAAGGCAACATCAAATGTTAGACTTTATTGTGGATTTCGTCAAAATATCTATATGTATTGAAAAAGCTGTGGAACAAATATTGTTAACGAAGCGATATTCCGCCGAAATCCGCAATAAAATCTCCGTTCTGTTAACTTTAGTCCTGCAATTGCCACGCCCATTTCTAGGGGTTTTTCGACGTAAAGAATCTGATCAATCTGATTTTCAGGGCAACCATCTCTCCTGACAAAGCTTCAAAGAGCAGAAAAGGTGCCTTATTTGCCTTACAAGAGTGTGACATTTTAAGAAACGAACACACAATTTTCTCACCCTTTGCCTTTAATTTAGAATCGAACAAGAAAAGAGTAAAGGACAATCAAAAGGCAACATTTTTTGGTAGAAACGAAATCACCATAAGTTTTCGAAAACAAATTACAAAATATTTCTGATTCTTAAAAAATAAACCATCTCGTCATAAAGAAAAATATTTTAAAAATAATTTTTGAAAAACGCCTATTTTTTCGAACCACGTTTTTTATAGAGAATTAAACAAGGATAAATCGTGGAGATTCTTAACCGAATATACTCTATCTTCTTAGCAGAAAAAAAGGCAATTTCCATAAAATCGTTCCCTGACTATCCTTTTATAAAGCATTTCAATTTGATATAATTTTTAATCAGTAAGCGTCTTTTATATTTTCCACCAAAACTGCAAGCCCTTTGACTTAATGCAGAGTAAAAAGCTCACAAACAGTGCCATCTGTTTGTGAAATTTACTTTTACTCTACCAGTAAAAAGGGAAAGCCGTAAATTTAACTGCATACCTAAAATTAATGCTATCAAAAGCCATGCAATTTTATTACCCAGCTCAATCAACGCTCATTGGTCTGCCTTTGGCTTATATATAAAGCAGCATAAAGAAGCGAGCGCCAAACTGTAGGCAAGCAAAAACAAACTTCAGCGTATTTATAGTCTATAGCTTTTATACGCGGCTTGTTTTGCTTCAAGGCAACCGGCTGAGTGGTGCATAGTAAGTTGTTTTAATTGAAAACTATCTACACTGCATGTGTGTTTTGATGCATAACAAAAGTATAATAAAGTTGCATATGTATGCGTGTACATATGAATAGTATGTAGAGTAGCTTTTTTTAATGAACTTTTAAAGCTTATGGACGCGGATTATGGACTTTATAGCAAAGTAAAAACAAGTTAAGGCGATTTCTTTAGTATGCTTTCCGGTATGAAATTAACTACTAAAAGTTTGAACTATTGGAATTTTGTAGATAAATTTAAGTATGTTTTAATTTAAAAAGAGACTACTCATACCCATTTGCATTGTTAGCGGCGCATAGTTTGAGTTTAACAAAAGACTTAAGCAGCGAACTTGAAAATGGCCAGTGACTGCTATTGTTATGATTGCAATAATTGTACTTATCCACAAAAACAAAGCACATCCTTAATAAAATAGAAAAGATGGTAAGTACCATCGGTGCAAAAAGAGCTTTAAAATATGTGAAAAATACTGGCACACACAATATTGCCTAGTCCTTTTTTTAACTGCTCAGTCATCACAGATGCCTCAATTAACATGATTAGCATTCGATTTTATTAAGTTTAATTGAAATTTATGACTATTTGTTATTTATGAAAATTTATGAAATTCACAAGCAACATGCTAGCGAACAAACAAGCGGAAGCATAACAATCGGCTATTTGCTGTAAGTGCAATCGTGCGGAAATAAGCTAACAGCTGACAACACCCAGAGCCTGCAGCGTTCGGTTGTTTTGTAGTTGCCACTGCCACTGCTACTGCCACTGCTACTGCTACTGACAATTGACGTGAATATTATATTATTTTCTGCTTCAATGCTCGCGCCCGCTTTGTTCACTGCATAGCTGCAGCATTTTATTGTCATTTAGCCGCACAGCATCGCAGTTTATTTGTACTACTTGAGTGTGTCTTTGGCGCAAATGCATTGTTTGTGGCAAATTATGTGTTTCCCATTATGCCTCATTAAAATTAACTATGCTGCTAAATCACTTTATTACTAAGACAAAATTGCTGCGAAACGGCATTAGGCGACGAACACCAGCGCACAAGCATGCACTTGCCCACACATACATACATATGTATGTATGTAAATGCAAACATACATACATACATATATGCATATATTTAAATTTATTTGTGCTTACTGAAAATCGCACGCGCTGGCAGTTCGCAAATTGTTGTGCGCTGGCAGTTGACGTTAACTGTTGCCACACCAATCTGTTCAGCTCTTAGCAGCGCTTCATGCAATTACCGCTGGGTATTAAACACTTTGTTGCGATTTGCATGCTGTCTGCCTGCTGCCACTTTATGTGGCACACTGCCTATCAAATAGTCGGCGCTTGTTTTGTCAATTAGACATTGACCATTCGCACACACACCTATATTACTGTGACAATTTAACTTTTATGTCGCACATATACAACCATTGTTGACGTATGCTGCATTTCTACGGCATTGGCATTGCATTTGTATGCGCAATTACGTAGACTTGACCATGACAGCCGCTATTTAGTGGCAAACAAAGAAGTGGGAAGCGCAAAATTCGAATTGATTTGCTGAAATGAGACCAAAGTTAATTTTTTAACTCAATTTATTTAAATGAGAAAGTGTTTAGCAATTATTTGATAATTTGCAATGAATTAAAATTTTTGTAATGAGCACAGCAGGTTTGCTTCCTAAGTCTTTTGTTTGATTGAAATCGGCTTTTATCTGGATGATTGAATTTAATTGCTTCACAAAACTTTTTGCGTGGAAGCGGCTTGAGTTTCAGAGAGTAATTTTGGCTAAGGCATTTTATTATCTTTGCATATAATAAAATTGTAACAGGCCGATGTCTGTACATTATAGATACTAAAGGAAAATTAATATCGAGGGTCTTTATTAGAGCAACAAAAGCCAAATCAACAATTTTTAGAATTTCTGCCTATCTGTCTGTCTGTCCGGCTGTATGTCTGTCTGTCTATATGTTTGTACGCGCATCACTCGAAAAATAATGTATGGAATCGAATGCAGTTTTCACCGATGCATTGCTAAAAGCCTAACTTAGAATATAGTGAAGGTTTTCTGCCAAAAATATTTTTTAGGAGGGTTGCCACCTGTTTAAAAAATTGTATTCAATTAGTAAATTGATAAAATAAATGAAATATTACAATGCGAGTATCAAACTAAAGAAGTTTAAGAAAGTTTAATGCCGAAAAGATTTTGATACCGGGTTGCTCTTATTTGAAAAATTTTATTCAGTTAAAGTACTGAACTAATACACATTTGAAGAAAGTGCACGATATGTAGGATCGAGTTATAAGGGAGTTAATTAAATTTCCAGGATTAAATACCTTCGAAAATATATTAGGTAACACCATTATTCATAAAAAATAAATTGTGTTTCATAAATAGAATATTTTTTTTAAATTCCCAAAAATCAACACGTTTTCGTAGCTGGTTGAAACTTGCACTTCATTAGACTAAAATTGAATGGCTACAAAACTGCACACTCGCAAAAGTTGAAAATTTGTATGCAATTTTTTTGAATGTTTGTGAATTTTATATAAAGTGTAAAACTTGGATTTATATGGTTTGTATTATAGAATGCACTATATTTTCACAAATAAATAAAGCAAAAAATTTTTCATGAAAATAATTGTGAATTTAAAATTAGAATAAGGTGCACACTTTCATCCAAAATAAGTAGATTGCTCAAATTTTCACCACTCCATATTCTGATTTGTATAGGAGGCCAATGGTGGGCCTTAATATTTTGGTGTGTTCAGCTCTCAAAAAAAAAAAAAACAAACACTAAATCCATGTAAAAAAGCTCCAGAAATAAAAAATTTCTTTCTATAAAATCAGTTCGCGGTTCTCAAAAAAGGTTAAAAAATAAAATTTCAACAGAAAAAATATTTCTTGAAAATTTCCTAGAGAGTTGTATACTAAGCTTAGCAGGGATGGGGCGTGTCTTACATATTCCTATGGCTACATATTTATTGCTGTCGTACCGTGAAGTTTGATTAAATTTTTTTACAAATGTAATTACTTTTTTTAAATAGAGCTCTACATTTTCAGGTTTATAAATAAATCATTGGAAGACAATTCGCTACCACTGAACCACGATCACTATAAAAATTAAATTGTAACAAAAATATATAAAACTATATACCGCATTGTCAATTGCCATATCAATTAATTCAGTTAACAGCTTAATAAGCCATGCCTTCAAGCGATTTCAATAATTTAAACTCGGTTGATTTTTATTTCTGTAATAAATCACTTTATGTAATTTCAAATATTAAACGTTCGCACCGTTTACTGTTTGCTCGCTTTGTCGTGCAGCTTGGGTCGGTCGTTGTCTCA
>NW_016181007.1:4010-6476 GCF_001687245.7 Rhagoletis zephyria | reverse complement strand
AAAGTTTAACTGCGAATGAAAACATTGTAATAAAAATATGCAATGCATACTCACTAAGGGCCGGTTGTTCAATGTCTGATTAGCAAAAAATCGGAGGTAGAAGCTCCGGTTAGATACACGACTGCTTTATCGATCATNTAGAAAAAAATTTCTTTTCCATTTATTGTGTGTCATTTTGTAAGATTTTTTTCTTGAGAGCTCTTTAAAGTTTAACTGCGAATGAAAACATTGTAATAAAAATATGCAATGCATACTCACTAAGGGCCGGTTGTTCAATGTCTGATTAGCAAAAAATCGGAGGTAGAAGCTCCGGTTAGATACACGACTGCTTTATCGATCATATGTTATATGCATGATGTCGAAATCGTCGATAATGATGTTTAACCGGCAAGTAGTGATAACCAGACATTGAACAACCGGCCCTTACTGTTGCTTTTTACACTTTACAGCCTTAAAAAAGTTTACCACTGATATGTATTTAATAAGCATTCGAAGATTTAATTTGCTAACTTAGAATTCGTTCCACCAAAATGAGCTACATGATAAAAATACAAGTTAAGTTTAATTTTTCGTATTCGAAGTATTAAAAAATGAGAAATCAGAAATCGACGAAAATTAATAAAAAAGTGTACAAATTTTGAGAAATTATTTAATTTATTTATATTAAAATTCTTTTGTAAAATTTTGTATTACTTTTGAAAGTTGAGTGCATCTTTAACCGTTAATTTGTTCATGATTTAATGATCGGATGTAAACCAAATTGCAGGACGACTCTTAAGGTACCATCTTTCCGGTAAAAAAAGAATTATTGAAATCGGTTCACGCGGTACAAAGTTATGCGGTGGACTAAATAAAAGAAGTAAACATACTCCGAAGAATTAATAACCTCCCCCTTTTGAAGCCGTTTGAAAATGTCTGAGTTCTTTGTAAATTTTATGTAAATAAAATGTAATTGCTGAAACTTTAAAAAGTTTATTTATTTATTTCATACTGTACATAAAACTTGCATAACTGCGTTTTAAAGAGCGAATTTTCAGTATTTTCTGATGATATATATTTAGAAGTATAAACCCTTTCCACCCAAAAATATATTCCTGCGTGCGCCACTGGTATTTAGTATTTATTATTTGTAAAAAATATATTTTTACTTTCAACATGTTTGTAATTTTAAACATTTCATGTGTACATTTTAAACAACTCATGTTCAAAACCAAATCTTGAACATCTTGTGCGTATACTTGAACAGATTCTGGTTGAAAAACAAACACTTTTCAGTAGGAGCTTTACATGCACTTTTTACAGTGTATAATATTCCTTTTTTAATTCGTTTTTTGCTTCATTTCCGGGAATGCAAAGTAGAATGTCCTACAATATTTTTTTTTCGCTTCTTTGTTTCATTTCAGGGAATGCAAAGTAGAATGTCCTACAATATTTTATTTGTTTCGCTTCTTGCTTCATTTTAGGGAATGCAAAGTAGAATGTCCTACAATATTTTATTTGTTTCGCTTCTTTGCTTCATTTCAGGGAATGCAAAGTAGAATGCCCTACAAATTTTTTTTTATTTCGCTTCTTTGCTTCATAGAGCTGCAAATATATCGATGTCAGTATAGATATATCGAGTAATTGGATTTGTTGCCGACATCGATATTTTTTTCAATTCGAGTATGAGCCAAACAACATAGATTAAAAATCTGCATACCAAATTTTTTTATAGAAATTCTTATTAAAAAGTTCGCAATTTTTAAGAAACTTTTTTGATTTTTTTTTAATTTTTGCAAAAATTTAGGTTTATATGTCTTTTGTTACAGATTGAGCTTCTTCTTCTTTTTTGGTGCTGTAACCGCCTAAGCGATTTTGGCCGAGTTCAGCAAAGCACGCCAGTCGTTTCTCCTCTGTGCCAACTGACGCCAATTGGAAACGCCAAGCGAAGCCAAGTCCTTCTCCACCTGATCTTTCCATCGCAGTGGGGGCCCCCTCTTCCTCTGCTACCACCAGCGGGTTCCGAGTTGAATACTTTCAGAGTTGGAGCGTCGGTGTCCATTCGATCGACATGACCAAGCCAGCGGAGCCGCTGTATTTTAATTCGCTGCACTATGTCCATATCGTTGTAAAGCTCATACATCTCATCGTTCCATCGTCTGCGGTACTCGCCGTCGCCAACGCGTAAAGGACCGTAAATCTTCCGCAAAATCTTTCTCTCAAACACCCCAAGAGCCGCCTCATCGGATGTTGTCATTGTCCATGCTTCTGCGCCATATACCAGCACGGGCATGATGAGTGACTTATAGAGCGTGGTTTTCGTACGTCGAGAGAGGACTTTACTCCTGAATTGCCTACTCAGTCCAAAGTAGCACTTGTTGGCAAGAGTGATTCTACGTTGGATTTCAATGCTGACATTATTATCGGTGTTAATGCTGGTTCCCAAGTAAACGAAATTCTCTACTTTCTCGAAATTGTAACTGTCAA
>NW_016181007.1:0-498 GCF_001687245.7 Rhagoletis zephyria | reverse complement strand
ATCTTCAGTAGTTACTAAAATATCGCAGTTTTCGTATTTCTGAAAATTACCGTTATATGGGAGGTAGGCTATTGTCCGATTTCACCCATTTTCAATACCATCCGTCCTATGCCCAAAAGAAGTGCACGCAGCAAGTTTCGTTAAGATAGCTCAATTTTTACTCGAGTTATCGTGTGCACAGGCGGACGGACAGACAGTCACCGCTTAATCGATTTCTCTTTTCATTCTGATCATTTATGTATACACTAGCTTATACGCGCGGGTTTCACCCCGCGCTTTTATACAAGTATGAAAAATAATTTAAAGATGTTAGATTTTCTTTCTGTGCTCATTTCGTTATAACTCGTTATTTTTTAAGCTTCTGCGCGCTAGGTATACGAAAGATATCAAGTTTAGCTCAAAATGGTTCCAGGTATACGACGCGTGAACGTGTAACCTTGCCACGGCAGGTTCTAATATTTCACTCACTCAACTCAAATTTAGTAAACTGGCCTTGAT